>NW_026943820.1:3812692-3982692 GCF_035594765.1 Anolis carolinensis
ATGGCAGTGTAGACTCAAGGCCCTTCCAGGCAGCTATATCACCCATTTCTAATGGACTTAATGTCAGGGGAAAACCTTTACCCTTTACCTTAACTACCACCAATTCTTCAAGAATTTACTTCCCATACCATCATACTTCGCCACAGCAACGCGTGGCCGGGAACAGCTAGTTACTATTATATTATTATTATACTAGCTGTGCCCGGCCACGCGTTGCTGTGGCTAGGACTTAATTTTTCTTTTCTTTTTGTTGTATGAACATAGAGGCATGGATGAGAGGTTGTGCTGTCAATTTTCGAGGTTGTGGGGCATTTAGTTTAGTTGTTTTGTCCGGTGCCATGATTCCATTACCCTTTTATATATATAGATTATTCATTATTCATGACTACATTGAAACTACAATAGAGAGAAATCAGCATGGAAACTGGAAGAGGTACCATAGATTGCTGTACATGGAAATAATGGTAGTAAATAGTTTTTGATTTATTAAATACAGTTATATATTACAATTATATATTTTTGTTATTTTTCTCTCTCAAAGTGACACACCACCCTAGTCATGCTAGGTTTTTTTTTGGTGAATTTTGACACACCAAGCGCAAAAGGTTGCCCATCATTGGCCTAATTAATCTATCCTTCACTCCACTTAAGCGGCTGAGCGGGGAAAGGAAAGGGCCTGAGGTTGTTAGGAATGGTGGGAGTTGCAGTCCAAAACACTTGGAAGGAGGGCCCAACTTTGCAGGAGATATAACTGGGTGGCAAATGTGTAAGATGGGGATCGTTGGACAATCTCTCTCTGTTTCTCTCTTGTTGGCGAGGCACGTTTCGTCTTACTTACAGAGACACACCATGGACCATTTCAAGCAACCATGAAAACGGCCGCGGGGCAGAAACATCGGCAGCCCAGCATCTCGATCTGTAAGCAAAATAAAACATAGACGCCATCAGGAGAGACCAGAGGCGGGAAGGAGGCAGGTTGCCTTTACTAAGGGGATTCAACACCTTGCAAAATCCTCCTCCCGTGATTCTAGTGGCTGCGGAGGGCATGCTTTGTTTTTCCCCAACTTGCTCCAAACTTTTTAAGCAGAGGGCCGGTCCACAATCCTTCAGATTGTTGACAGGCCGAATTATCATTTGGACAAAAAAAAAAGAACAAATTCCTACACACGCTGTACATGTCCTATTTGTAGTGCAAAAACAACGACGACGACGACAAAACAACAATACAATATTTAAAAATCAAAACAATTTCAACCAACATAAATTTATCAGGATTTCAATGGGAAGTGTAGGCCTGCTTCTGGCCAATGAGATCGTCAAGTTAATTAGGATTGTTGTTGTTGTGTGCCTTCAAGTCATTTCAGAATTAGGGTGAGCCTAAGTCTAAAATTTATTTATTTATTTATTATTTACTTCATTTATTTGCGGAATTTATATCCTGCTCTTCCCACCCCGAAGGGGACTCAGAGCAACTTACAAATTAGATGTACACACAATGTATTATAACAGGGGTCCTCAAACTTTTTAAGCCGAGGGCCGGTCCACAATCCTTCAGACTGTTGAGGGGCCGGATTATCATTTGAAAAAAAAAATACAAACAAATTCCGATGCACACTGCATATGTCTTATTCGTAGTGCAAAAACAACAACAACAACAACAGCAAGAACAATGAAAGAACAATAAAATATTTAAAAATAAAAACAATTTTAACCAACATACATTTATCAGGATTTCAATGGGAAGTGTGGTCCTGCTTCTGGCCAATGAGATAGTCAAGTTAATTAGGGTTGTTGTTGTTGTTGTTGTTGTTGTTGTTGTGTGCCTTCAAGTCATTTCAGACTTTGGGTGAGCCTAAGTCTAAAATTTATTTATTATTTATTTACTACATTTGTATCACACCCTTCTCACCCCAAAGGGGACTCAGAGTGGCTTACAAATTATATGTACATAGAATATATTATATTATTAGCATAGCACAATATTAGTATTATATATTACTATATTGAACTATACCACTATACTGTAATATTATTAGTTATATTATGTTATATAGAATATATAATTAATATTATTATATGGTATTATTATTATTAGTGTTATATTGTATTACATTATAATATTATTATCAATATTATATGTATATACAATATATTATATTATAAAACTGAGGGCGGGGGCCAGGTCAATGACCTCGGAGGGCCGCATCCGGCCCCCGGGCCTTAGTTTGGGGACCCCTGTATTATATCATTAGCATTGCATAGTATTAGCATTATATATTACTATATTGAACTATACCACTATACTGTGATTTTATGAGTAATATTACATATAATATGTAATTAATATTATTATATGGTATTATTATAAGTATTACATAGTGTTAGATTGTAATATTATTATCAATATTATATGTATATACAATATATTATATTAGTAAAACTAAAAGACTAAAAAACTAAAAGAAAGTAAAACACCAAAGACCATCAGAGAAGCTTAAAGATCTCTCTGCCTGCTCTTTGGCCCAGTCTATCGTCAATGGGGTTCAAGGAGCTCTTCGATTGTAGGTGAACTATAAATCCCAGCAACTACAACTCCTGAAAGTCAAGTCCTATTTTCCCCAAACTCCACCAAGTGTTCATATTTGAGTATTCGTGCTAAGTTTGGTCCAGGTCCATCATTGTTTGGAACCCACAGTGCTCTGTGTAGGTGAACTACGTAGCTGAGCTACAACTCCCAAACGAACTACATAGGTGAACTACAACTCCCAAATGCAAGGTCAATGCCCACGAAACCCTTCCAGTATTTTCTATTGGTCATGGCAGTTCTGTGTGCCAAGTTTGGTTCAATTCCATCGCTGGCGGAGTTCAGGATGCTCTTTGATTGTAGGTGAACTATAAATCCCAGCAACTACAACTCCCAAATGCCAAGGTCTATTTTCCCCAAACTCCACCAGTGTCCACATTGGGGCATATTGCGTATTCGTGCCAAGTTTGGCCCACATCCATCATTGTCTGCATCCACAGTGCTCTCTGGATGTAGGTGAACTACAACTCCCAAACTCAAGCTCAATGCCCAGCAAACCCTTCCAGTATTTTCTCTTGGAGTTCTGTATGCCAAGTTTGGCTCAATTCCATCATTGCTAGAATTCAGGATGCTCTTTGATTGTAGGTGAACTATAAATCCCAGCAACTACAACTCCCAAATGGCAAAATCAATCCCCTTCCCAAACCCCACCAGTATTAAAATTTGAGCGTATCGGGTAGGTATTTGTGCCAAACATGGTCCAGTGAATGAAAATCCATCCTGCATATCAGATATTGACATTACGGTTCATAACAGGAGCAAAATGAAAGATCATTTGGAGAGCGACATTCACTCGACTCCTGCAAAAATGTCACCTTCCTCACCAATCCGCCTCAACGCCACGGCCTGGAAGCATTTAAAGCGCTTAGAGGATTGGGAAAGGAGCCGGATTGCGAGCGGCGACTCTGACACTTAATTCGAGGAGATATTAGCAAACAGCTGGCGGCCGTGGCCCTAAGAGCCCCCGTAAGATGCTCAGCCGAAAGCCACGGCTTCTCTAAAGCCACATCCCGGGGAGTTTGGGTTCCAACCCTAAAAGAGGTCGGGACAGGGGCTTTTGGGGATCTCTTGCAGTCAAAGGGCAGGATAGGACTCACATGGAACCCCCGGCGGCACAGGGAGTGGGGTGAGCTCCCACTGTTAGCCCCAGCTTCTGCCAACCTAGCAGTTCGAAAACATGCCAATGTGAGTAGATCAATAGGTACTGCTCTGGTGGGAAGGCAACGGCGCTCCATGCAGTCATGCCTATGGCCACATGACCTTGGAGGTGTCTAAATATATACATACTAGCTGTGCCCAGCCACGCGTTGCTGTGGCAAAGTGGTGGTGGCATTGGTTAAAAATTGTTGTGCAATTTTTATTTGACGTTGTTTGTATTTTTTTTATAAATTTTATTGTAAGTTATCTTTTTATTGTATTTTATTATTTTCTTGTATTATTTTTAGTTATTTTCTGTTATTATAGTATTTTATTATATTAATTTTTTAGTGTTTTTAATTGTTTTTTAGTGTTTTTTATTATTTTTTATTGGGTTGCTAGGAGACCAAGTTGGAGGAGCTTAGCCTTCTAACTGGCAGCCATTGGATAAAAGCAATTATTCCTCTCCCTGTAATTAGGACTTTATTTTTCTTTTCTTTTTGTTGTATCAACCTAGAGGCGTGGATGATGGGTTGTGTTGTCAAATTTCGAGGTTGGGGGGCCTGTAGTTTTGTTGTTTTGTGGGTCGCCGTGATGCCATCACTCTTTTATATATATAGATATACATACAATCACATATAGTATTGATAATAATATTATAATGTATTACAATATTATACTACAGTAGAGTCTCACTTATCCAACACTCACTTATCCAACATTCTGGAGTATCCAACGCATTTTTGTAGTCAATGTTTTCAATATATCATGATATTTTGGTGCTAAATTCATAAATACAGTAATTACTACATAGCATTATTGCATATTGAACTAATTTTCCTGCCAAATTTGTTGTCTAACATGATGTTTTGGTGCTTAATTTGTAAAATCACAACCTAATTTGATGTTTAATAGGCTTTTCCTTAATGCCTCCTTATTATCCAACATATTCGCTTATCCAACATTCTGCCGGCCTGTTTATGTTGGATAAGTGAGACTCTACTGTAATAATACAATATAATAATATTAATTATATATTATACTGTCTATACTCAAGTATTCCAGGGAAAAATATTAAACTTACTGTATATACTCGAGTATAAGCCTAGTTTTTTGGCCCTTTTTTTAAGACTGCAAAAGCCCCCCTCGGCTTATACTCGGGTGAGGGTCCTGGTTGGCTTATATTTGGGTCAACTTATACTCGAGAACATATGGTACATTTATTATTTTTCTCTATTATTATTGGTATTATTACATTTATTATTTTTCTCTATTATTTTTCTGCTACTATTACATTTATTTTACTCTATTTATATTATTATTATTAATACATTTATTATTTCACTATGATCTTATTATTACTATTGCATTTATTATTTTACTCTATTTATTATTATTATTATTATTATTATTACACGTATTATTTTACTCTGTTATTATTAAAAGGATACATAAGCACATTTACATTGAAGAAGATGAGAATAAGGATTTGATCAGAGTTGGACAATCTTATCTTAAGTTAGAGCTTTATGTAAGTATTCAAAAACCTAACAATGCCTCAATTAATGTCATTTTATTGGTATCTGTTTTTATTTCTGAAATTTCCCACCCTTGGCTTATACTGGAGTCAATGTTTTCCCAGTTATTTTTTGTGGTAAAATTAGGTGCTTCGGCTTATATTCGGGTCGGCTTATACTCGAGTATATACGGTAAATAAATGCCAGGAGAAAGCAAAACTAACAAATACAGTAGAGTCTCACTTATCCAACATAAATGGGCTGGCAGAACATCGGATAAACGAATATGTTGGATATTAAGGAGAGATTAAGGAGAAGCCTATTAAACATCAAAATAGGTTATGATTTTACAAATTAAGCACCAAAACATCATGTTATACAACAAATTTGACAGAAAAAGTAGTTCATTACACATTAATGCTATGCAGTAATTACTGTATTTATGAATTTAGCACCAAAATATCTCGATATATTGAAAACATTGACTACAAAAATGTGTTGGATAATCCAGAATGTTGGATAAGCGAGTGTTGGATAAGTGAGACTCTACTGTATTCAAAAACATTGAACCTAACGATGCCTCAATTAATGTAATTTTATTGGTATCTATTATTATTTCTGAAATTTCCCACCCTCGGCTTATACTGAAGTCAATGTTTTTCCAGTTATTTTTTTGTGGTAAAATTAGGTGCCTCGGCTTATATTCGGGTCGGCTTATACTCGAGTATATACGGTAAATAAATGCCAGGGGAAAGCAAAACTAACAAATAGAAGGACTCTGCATGCAAAGGATTTTCAAAATCTCCCTCTCTGCAAGCCAGGATGGGAATTGTAGTTAAATACCTTATTTCATCCACTATCTAAACTTAGAGCGGAAAATATTTTGGAACCATAGCTTGCTTGTCAGTGGATTCTGGGAACCATAATACAAAAACGGTGTAATTAACCTTCTCCAAAGCCCCAAGAGCTTGATTCCTATTTCAGTCACACTTTAAGGGACTTTTTCACACAGGCCTTGACTTGAGCGAAGCTTCCTCTGAGCACAAGCAGAGCGTTTTCTCCCCACGACCGTCTGCGTCCATGTGAGACCCAGGTTGTATCAAGGTTTGGGCCTCCCGTTCTGGAAACCAGTGCTAAGCAGCAGTTGTTGATTTCATGGTCGGCTTGGACCACCGTCACCCGCCTCAGTCATCGCTGCCGGGGTTGCGCCGTCCTCCCACTTCCCCACGTTGCAATCTGCTCCCAGCGATGCTTCCCAGCCCTGCGACAGCTTGCTCGGGGAGAGAGAGCGAGAGAATCGGAGAGAGCTGGCACCCGCAGAAGCAAGCGCTGCCCACGGCCGGGCGTCGGGCGGGAGGAGGGCTGCCGCTTCCCTGGCTCTGCAAATGCGGTGCCATATGGCACCCGCATTCGCTCGAAAGCAGCCGCAGCGGCAGCAGGAGGAAGACGAGGCGAAGAGAGACACATGCGGAGGTGGACGCCATCCAAGCCCACCCGGCCTGGCATTCGAAGCAGCTCCGGGTTTGGGGAGAACCGGAACCGGCACAGCATGCCAGTGGGTGGCATGACATTTTAAGGGTGTGTGTGTGTGTGAGCGCTGGAACAGATAAAACTGGGTACCAGCTTGGATCGGTAGGCTCCTCTCTACAATATGAGGAATAGGTTACGTTTGGAGTGGGCATGAGCTCCAAAGACTTCTCAACCTCTTGATGTGTTCAATTTGTGCCCCAAAGAAGAGTGCCTGGAATACTGTGTCCAATTTTGGGCACTACAGTTGAAGGGAGATGTTGACAAGCTGGAAAGCGTCCAGAGGAGGGCGACTAAAATGATTAAGGGTCTGGAGAACAAGCCCTATGAGGAGCGGCTTAAAGAGCTGGGTATGTTTAGCCTGCAGAAGAGAAGGCTGAGAGGAGACATGATAGCCATGTACAAATACGTGAAGGGAAGTCATAGGGAAGAGGGAGGGAGCTTGTTTTCTGCTGCCCTGCAGACTAGGACACGGAACAATGGCTTCAAACTACAGGAAAGGAGATTCCACCTGAACATCAGGAAGAACTTCCTCACTGTGAGAAGGGCTGTTCACCAGTGGAACTCTCTCCCCCGGGCTGTGGTGGAGGCTCCTTCCTTGGAGGCTTTAAAGCAGAGGCTGGATGGCCATCTGTCGGGGGTGCTTTGAATGCGATTTCCTGCTTCTTAGCAGGGGGTTGGACTAGATGGCCCATGTGGTCTCTTCCAACTCTACTATTCTATGATTCTATGATTCTATGAGTTTGTAGTTTCCTCTGCAAAACATTCCTAAGTTGTTATTAAAGCATGCTTTCACAGACTATTCCTTGTCAGTGCAATTTCATCACTTCATCTGCGTGGAAGTTCTACCTAGCCAGCGTTCTTGGATTTTTGGGCCTTGTTCTTTGGACTCTTTGCCTTGTGGTTTATCTTGGATTCTTGGATCTTGTGCTTTGGACTCTATGGACTAATTCTTTGCCTCATGGATTATTGTTCCTAGCCTTTGGATTAAATAGACATTTATGTACTTTGCGAATCTCTTGGACCTATTGACTCTTTCATTACAACTTTGAACTACCTTTCAAAGTTGATTGCTTGCTTTATATTCTGCTTTGCTTAATAAAAACTTCAAAAGACTACCTGTGTGTCTGACTGGGTATCTATAGCAAGGTGAACTTAGACTGAGGTGCGACAGATTCATAGGTTCCTCTCCCAAAACTTGGAGAAAGGATTCGTTTGGACAGCTCCAGCTTGGATTCATAGGTTCCTCTCCAAAATATGGGGAAAGGATTCGTTTGGAGAGCTCCAGATTCATAGTTTCCTCTGCAAAACATGGGGAAAGGATTTGTTTGGAGAGCTCCAGATTCATAGTTTCCTCTGCAAAACATGGGGAAAGGATTCGTTTGGAGAGCTCCAGATTCATAGTTTCCTCTGCAAAACATGGGGAAAGGATTTGTTTGGAGAGCTCCAGCTTGGATTCATAGGTCCCTCTCCAAAATATGGATATTAGGTTGCTGTGTTCTCCTCCAAAACATGGGGAATGGGTTGAATTTGGAGCTTGCAAGTCTGGTATGATCTCCAAAGACTTCTCAACCTCCTGATGTGCTTGATTTGTGCCCCAAAGGAAAGTGCTTGAGTTTGTAGTTTCCTCTCCAAAACATGGGGAAAGGATTCGTTTGGAGAGCTCCAGCTTGGATTCATAGGTTCCTCTCCCAAAACTTGGGGAAAGGATTCATTTGGAGAGCTCCAGCTTGGATTCATAGGTTCCTCTCCCAAAACTTGGGGAAAGGATTCATTTGGAGAGCTCCAGCTTGGATTCATAGGTTCCTCTCCCAAAACTTGGGGAAAGGATTCATTTGGAGAGATCCAGCTTGGATTCATAGGTTCCTCTCCCAAAACTTGGGGAAAGGATTCATTTGGAGAGCTCCAGCTTGGATTCATAGGTTCCTCTCCAAAATATGGGTAATAGGTTTGTGTGTTCTCCTCCAAAACATGGGGAAGAGGTTGAGTTTGGAGCCTGCCAGTCCTTTGGAAATCTGGCATGATCTCCAAAGACTTCTCAACCTCTTGATGTGCTCGATTTGTGCCCCAAAGAAGAGCACATGAGTTTGTAGGTTGCTCTCCAAAACATGGGGAAAGGATTCGTTTGGAGAGTTCCAGATTGGATTTATAGGTTCCTCTCCAAAAATGGGGAATAGGTTGAGTTTTGGAGTGGAACAGCTTGGATCAGTAGGTTCTTCACCAAAATATGGATAATGGGTTTGGAGCATGCCACCTTGGATTGGTGAGTTCTCCTCCGAAACATGGGGAATGAGTTGAGTTTGGAGCGTGTCAGTTTGTTGAAAGTCTGGCATGATCTCCAAAGACTCCTCAACCTCTTGATGTGCTCGATTTGTGCCCCAAAGGAGAGCGCTTGGGCTTGTAGGTTCCTCTCCAAAACATGGGGAAAGGATTCATTTGGAGAGTTCCAGCTTGGATCATAGGTTCTCCTCCAAAACATGGGGTTTGGAGCATTGAGTTTGGAGCATGCCAGTCCTCTGAATGTCTGGCACGATCTCCAAGGCCTTTTTCAGAGCTTGGGGTGCTTGATTTCCCTCCAGGAAGGATGCTTGGATTGGTAAGTTCCTCTCCAAAACATGAAGAAATTTCAACTTGGATTCATAGGTTCATCTCCAAAACAGAGAGAAGGGATTGAATTTGGGCTGTGCCAGCTGCCCATCTATTTCCCAAAGAGAGTTTTTGTGCATTCATTGTTCCGTATGGCTTTAGTGCTACATGAACCTCTAACCTCAGTGTGCAACCAAATTCACAAAAGGGCAAACATATATTAAGTCTGAACATTGTAAAATGTGAACCTGGACAGGTATGCATTCATGCGGACTTAGTGTTGCATGGACCAACAACCTCAATGTGCAACTAAATAACCGTGCATGTCCATGTGCCGTGTATACCCATGTGTTTCGATGAGCCACGTGTATCCCTGTGCCATGAGCATCCATGTGTTTCTATGAGCCATGTATATCCACTTTTATTGGTCTGCGGTGCAAACCTCCATGCCCAGGGACATTGTTTGTGTATTGTTTTTGCAAGCTTGAACTGAAGAAGTTCAGACAACAATGCTTTAGGGGAAGTTGTACATGTGTAAACACCAAAAGAATTCCAGACAAAACCAGCCAACTTGGACCATCTGGATCCATTGTCCTGAGTGGGCATTCGTTCAGAACGATATGTCAAAGCACGGTTGCACATCACTTTCCATCCCTACATTCATTCCCTGATGGCTCCCAATATTTGATACGTATTTGGCTACTTACTGGGGTTTGGCGTGAAGGTGGGGTGCCGCGTGGCTCCTTGCGTGGCCGCCGGCGAGGGCGGGGGCATATTGGGTGGCGTGGACCGGGTCGGCGTCTTCACATCGGCCGGCGAGTCTGGCATGGTGGCTGCGTGGCTCTCCAAACTACCTGCAAAGGGGAAGGAAAGGGACAGCGGAAGAAAGGGAAGGAAGGAAAGAAGAAAGGGAGGGAGGAAAGAGAGGTCAGGACAATGATATAGCAAGGTACTACCTAGACAAGGAGGTTGGTGAAATCCTACAGATGGGATGAAGAAAATGGGGCAAAATCATACGGTACTGATACCACCTTTTCATGTACCTTGTTCCTCAGAATAATAATAATAATAATAATAATAATAATAATAATAATAATAATAATAATAATAATGATGATAATAAGGTTGTGGAAAATGAGCTGTGGGACTTCCCAATCCAGACTGACAAAGTTCTGGAACACAACACATCAGACATCACAGTTGTGGAAACAAAAAAGGTTTGGATCATTGATGTCGCCATCCCAGGTGACAGTCGCATTGATGAAAAAAAACCGGAAAAACTCAGGACCTCAAGATTGAACTTCAAAGACTCTGGCAGAAACCAGTACAGGTGGTCCCGGTAGTGATTGGCACACTGGGTGCCGTGCCAAAAGATCTCAGCTGGCACTTGGAAACAATAGATATTGACAAAATTACGATCTGCCAACTGCAAAAGGCCACCCGACTGGGATCTGCACGCATCATCCGAAAATACATCACACAGTCCTAGACACTTGGGAAGTGTTCGACTTGTGATTTTGTGAAACGAAATCCAGCATGTGTATCTTATTTGCTGTGTCATAATAAAATAAAATAAAATAATAATAATAATAATCCTAGACACTTGGGAAGTGTTCGACTTGTGATTTTGTGATACGAAACCCAGCATGTCTATCTTGTTTGCTGTGTCATAAAATAAAATAATAATAATAATCTGAAAAAGCTTATGCAATATGAGGATTTAAAGATCGAACTGCAAAGACTCTGGCACAAGCCTGTCAAGGTGGTCCCCATGGTGATCGGCACACTAGGCGCAGTGCCTAAAGACCTTGGCTTGGACTTAAAAACAATCGGCACTGACAAAATTATCACTTGTCAGCTGCAAAAGGTCGTCCTACTCGAATCTGCACGCATTATTCGCCAATACATCACATAGTCCTAGACACTTGGGAAGTGTTCGACGTGTGATCTAATACAGCAGCCAGCAGAGTGATCTTGTGTGCTGTGTACTCATCTTGTTGTGTATATAATAATAATAATAATAATAATAATAATAATAATAATAATAATAATATCATCATCATCATCATCCAGGAAAGTGAGTGAAATAACATGCAAGGCATTAAAAAGGTGCGGAAACTCATGAAGTATTGGTGCCATACTTTCATTAACCTTGTTTTCTACTTTCCGGTTTTCCCTGTAATAGGCAGTAAGAGCACCTAAAGATTCAGAGAGCTTCTGCTCAACCATTCCAAAGCTCCCTCCTTGAGCGGTGATGGCATGATCATCAGAATAGATGAAATAATAATAATAATAATAATAACAACAACTTTATTTATATACTGCTCCATCTCCTCGAGAGGACTCAGGGCGGTTTCCATATGAACATAAAAACAATTCAATTGTCAAAAAACACCATACAACACAATTAAATATAGTAAACACAATAAACAACAACGTAAGAAAGAACCAAACCAAGTCTATTAAAAACAGACATAAAATTACAAATCCAAATCAATATACTCCATCAAGGATTCAAATACCAGTAAACAGGACTTCAGTGTACTCTCTGGGCAGGACTATTATTATTATTATTATTATTATTATTATTTACATGTACATAACAACACGGCAAGCATGCACATAAGGTCCAAGTGTCTGGGATTCGTCTCTGAGTATCTGGCTCTTCCCGAGGACCTGGGATATTAGAGGTATTATTATTATTATTATTATTTAGGTATTACTATATTATAATATTATATTATTATTATATTGTTTACATGTACATAACCATACCACACACATGCACATAAGGTCCAAGTGTCTGGGATTCGTCTCTGAGTATCTGGCTCTTCCCGAGGACCTGGGATATTAGAGGTATTATTATTATTATTATTATTATTATTATTATTATTATTATTATTTAGGTATTACTATATTATAATATTATATTATTATTATATTGTTTACATGTACATAACCATACCACACACATGCACATAAGGTCCAAGTGTCTGGGATTCGTCTCTGAGTAACTGGCTCTTCCCAAGGGCCTGAGATATTATTATTATTATTATTATTATTATTATTATTATTTCCAGTAATGTTGATGAAATAATATGATTGGGATTCTTAAAAATGGGACGAAATCACAAGGTATTGATGCCACTTTTTCAATGTGCCTTGTTTTCAAGTCAGGCAGAATTTACAATTATCATTATCATTATCATCGACCAAGACGCACTACATTTAAGCAAAACACAACAACACAGAGCCGTGGGAGTCCAAGTGGTGCCAAACTGCATTAATTCTACCGTGTAGATGCACCTTCAAGAAAAAATATATAATAAAGTCCAATACATTGCAGTCCTGGAAGGAACTCTATCCAAAATGTTCTGCGAACACTTAGAAACAAATGCGGTCATTGCTAATAGTCAACACGGATTTACCAAAAACAAGTCATGCCAGACTAATCTGATCTCTTTTTTCGATAGAGTTACGAGTTGGGTCGATACAGGGAATGCTGTGGATGTAGCGTACCTGGATTTCAGTAAGGCCTTCGACAAAGTCCCCCACGACCTTCTGGCAAACAAACTAGTAAAATGTGGGCTAGACAAAACTACGGTTAGGTGGATCTGTAATTGGCTAAGTGAACGAACCCAAAGGGTGATTCTCACCAATGCGTCGTCTTCATCATGGAAAGAAGTGACAAGTGGAGTGCCACAAGCAGGGCTCCGTCCTGGGCCCGGTTCTGTTCAACATCTTGATTAACGACTTAGACGAAGGGTTAGAAGGCACGATCATCAAGTTTGCAGACGACACAAAACTGGGAGGGAGAGCCAACACTCCAGAAGACAGGAGCAGAATTCAAAACGATCTTGACAGACTAGAAAGATGGGCCAAAACTAACAAAATGAAGTTCAACAGGGACAAATGCAAGAGACTTCACTTCGGCAGAAAAAATGCAAATCAAAGATACAGAATGGGGGACGATGCCTGGCTTGACAGCAGTGTGTGCGAAAAAGACCTTGGAGTCCTCGTGGGGAGGAAGGGGAACATGAGCCAACAATGTGATGCGGCTGCTAAAAAAGCCAATGGGATTCTGTCCTGCATCAAGAGGGGAATAGCGTCTAGATCCAGGGAAGTCCTGCTCCCCCTCTTTCTATTCTGCCTTGGTCAGACCACACCTGGAATCACACTGGGTCCAATTCTGGGCACCACAGTTGAAGGGAGATGTTGACAAGCTGGAAAGCGTCCAGAGGAGGGCGACTAAAATGATTAAGGGTCTGGAGAACAAGCCCTATGAGGAGCGGCTTAAAGAGCTGGGCATGTTTAGCCTGCAGAAGAGAAGGCTGAGAGGAGACATGATAGCCATGGACAAATACGTGAAGGGAAGTCCTAGGGAGGAGGGAGGGAGCTTGTTTTCTGCTGCCCTGCAGACTAGGACGCAAGGGAACAAGGGCTTCAAACGACAGGAAAGGAGATTCCACCTGAACATCAGGAAGAACTTCCTCACTGTGAGAAGGGCTGTTCGGCAGTGGAACTCTCTCCCCGGGGCCGTGGTGGAGGCTCCTTCCTTGGAGGCTTTTAAGCAGAGGCTGGATGGCCATCTGTCGGGGGTGCTTTGAATGCGATTTCCTGCTTCTTAGCAGGGGGTTGGACTAGATGGCCCATGTGGTCTCTTCCAACTCTACTATTCTATGATTCTATGATTCTATGAAATGGAAACAAACAAGTCATATTCTTCCTCCCAGGACTAATATTTCGTGATGCTCGAAACCGGCACCAACGTTTATGTTACGGTGGACTGACATGAAGATTGATGGGGTGAAGAGGCGCAAAGGGGGTCCGTAGGTGCCAAAGGGCATCGCCGAGGGCAGCTGCCCAATATATACAGAGGCACCTGCTGCTCGGTTTCTCTCCGTTGGAAGGGATATGCATGCGGGATTGACGGACGGGCGCAAGTGCGCATCAGCTGTGCCACTCCATCACCGAGCCTGAGCCTGGTGCCAAGACCCCGATGCAAACCAAACAAGGTCTCCCGGCATCTCCTCCAATCTATACTAGGCCTGGGCCAACTTGGGCCCTCCAGGTGTTTTGGACTGCAACTCCCACCATTCCTAACCGCCGGTAGGCGGTTAGGAATGGTGGGAGTTGGAGTCCAAAACACCTGGAGGGCCCAAGTTGGCCCAGGCCTGATCTAAACTGGCATGTTGGGCGGTGATGATTTGGCACAGGCCCTGTTTACACTAGAATATAATCATATACTTTTAATTGTAAGCCGCTTTGAGTCTCCTTCGGGAGAGATAAAGCAGGGTATAAATAAACAAAACCCATAAACATCACAACAACAATATGATTTGGCACAGGCCCTGTTTACACTAGAATATAATCATATACTTTTAATTGTAAGCCGCTTTGAGTCTCCTTCGGGAGAGATAAAGCAGGGTATAAATAAACAAAACCCATAAACATAACAACAACAACAATATGATTTGGCACAGGCCCTGTTTACACTAGAATATAATCATATACTTTTAATTGTAAGCCGCTTTGAGTCTCCTTCGGGAGAGATAAAGCAGGGTATAAATAAACAAAACCCATAAACATAACAACAACAACAATATGATTTGGCACAGGCCCTGTTTACACTAGAATATAATCATATACTTTTAATTGTAAGCCGCTTTGATTCTCCTTCGGGAGAGATAAAGCAGGGTATAAATAAACAAAACCCATAAACATAACAACAACAACAATATGATTTGGCACAGGCCCTGTTTACACTAGAATATAATCATATACTTTTAATTGTAAGCCGCTTTGATTCTCCTTCGGGAGAGATAAAGCAGGGTATAAATAAACAAAACCCATAAACATAACAACAATAACAATATGATTTGGCACAGGCCCTGTTTACACTAGAATATAATCATATACTTTTAATTGTAAGCCGCTTTGATTCTCCTTCGGGAGAGATAAAGCAGGGTATAAATAAACAAAACCCATAAACATAACAACAACAACAATATGATTTGGCACAGGCCCTGTTTACACTAGAATATAATCATATACTTTTAATTGTAAGCCGCTTTGATTCTCCTTCGGGAGAGATAAAGCAGGGTATAAATAAACAAAACCCATAAACATAACAACAATAACAATATGATTTGGCACAGGCCCTGTTTACACTAGAATATAATCATATACTTTTAATTGTAAGCCGCTTTGATTCTCCTTCGGGAGAGATAAAGCAGGGTATAAATAAACAAAACCCATAAACATAACAACAACAACAATATGATTTGGCACAGGCCCTGTTTACACTAGAATATAATCATATACTTTTAATTGTAAGCCGCTTTGATTCTCCTTCGGGAGAGATAAAGTGGGGTATAAATAAATATAATCATAACACAACAACAACAACAACAACAACAACAACATGAGTTAGCACAGGCTCTGTTTACACTAGAATATAATAATATATCATATACTTTTAATTGTAACCTGCTTTGAGTCTCCTTCGGGAGAGATAAAGCGGGGTATAAATAAACGTAACCCATAAACATAACAACAACAACAACAACATGATTTAGCACAGGCCCTGTTTACAATATAATATAATCATATACTTTTAATTGTAAGCTGTTTTGAGTCTCCTTTGAGAGAGATAAAGTGGGGTATAAATAAACATAATTATAAACACAACAACAACAACAACAACATCATTTAGCCCAGGCCCTGTTTACACTAGAATATAATCATATAGCACTATAGTATAATATAATCATATCTTATATACTTTTAATTGTAATCCTCTTTGAGTCTCCTTCGGGAGAGATAAAGCAGGGTATAAATAAACATAACCATAACCATAACAACAACAAAAACAACAACAACAACATGATTTAGCACAGGCCCTGTTTACACTAGAATATAATCATATCTCATATACTTTTAATTGTAAGCCACTTTGATTCTCCTTCGGGAGAGATAAAGCAAGGTATAAATAAACAAAACCCATAAACATAACAACAACAACAATATGATTTGGCACAGGCCCTGTTTACACTAGAATATAATCATATACTTTTAATTGTAAGCCGCTTTGATTCTCCTTCGGGAGAGATAAAGTGGGGTATAAATAAACAAAACCCATAAACATAACAACAACAACAATATGATTTGGCACAGGCCCTGTTTACACTAGAATATAATCATATACTTTTAATTGTAAGCCGCTTTGATTCTCCTTTGGGAGAGATAAAGCAGGGTATAAATAAACAAAACCCATAAACATAACAACAACAACAATATGATTTGGCACAGGCCCTGTTTACACTAGAATATAATCATATACTTTTAATTGTAAGCCGCTTTGATTCTCCTTCGGGAGAGATAAAGTGGGGTATAAATAAATATAATCATAACACAACAACAACAACAACAGCAACAACAACAACAACATGAGTTAGCACAGGCTCTGTTTACACTAGAATATAATAATATATCATATACTTTTAATTGTAACCTGCTTTGAGTCTCCTTCGGGAGAGATAAAGCGGGGTATAAATAAACGTAACCCATAAACATAACAACAACAACAACAACATGATTTAGCACAGGCCCTGTTTACAATATAATATAATCATATACTTTTAATTGTAAGCTGTTTTGAGTCTCCTTTGAGAGAGATAAAGTGGGGTATAAATAAACATAATTATAAACACAACAACAACAACAACAACATCATTTAGCCCAGGCCCTGTTTACACTAGAATATAATCATATAGCACTATAGTATAATATAATCATATCTTATATACTTTTAATTGTAATCCTCTTTGAGTCTCCTTCGGGAGAGATAAAGCAGGGTATAAATAAACATAACCATAACCATAACAACAACAAAAACAACAACAACAACATGATTTAGCACAGGCCCTGTTTACACTAGAATATAATCATATCTCATATACTTTTAATTGTAAGCCACTTTGAGTCTCCTTTGGGAGAGATAAAGTGGGGTATAAATAAACATAATCATAAACATAACAACAATAACAACATGATTTAGCACAGGCCCTGTTTACACTATAATATAATCATATACTTTTAATTGTAAGCCGCTTTGAGTCTCCTTTGGGAGAGATAAAGCAGGGTAGAAATAAACATAACAACAACAACAACAACAACAACAACAACAACAACAAGATTTAGCAGAGGCCCCGTCTACACTAGAATATAATCATATAATTTTAATTGTAATCCTCTTTGATTCTCCTTTGGGAGAGATAAAGCGGGGTATAAATAAACATAATCATAAACATAACCACAACAACAACATAATCCAGTTTCTGGATGCAGATTAAACACCTTGAACTGGATTATATGGCTATGTAGACTCCAATAATCCAGTTCAAAACTTCTGAAACTGGATTATATGACAGGGTAGATCCAGACACAGAAAACTCTACTTTCGACAACTTGTTTTTGCATATTTTTGCATATTTATTTCTGTCTCTAAATCTCTGCAAAACAGAATTAATCTTGTCCAAACATATGTATGTTTATGTATATGTATATGTTTATATATAAGTATATGTTTATGTATATATGTTTATGTATATTATATGTTTATGTAGATTATATGTTTTATGTATATGTACATGTTTATGTGTATATATATGTTTATATATATTATATGCTTATGTATATGCTTATGTAGATCATATATAAATGTATATGTTTATGTAGATTATATGTTTATGTATATATTTATGTGTATATATGTTTATGTAGATTATATGTTTATGAATTGCTT
Source organism: Anolis carolinensis (assembly GCF_035594765.1). NCBI lineage: Eukaryota > Metazoa > Chordata > Lepidosauria > Squamata > Anolidae > Anolis > Anolis carolinensis. The sequence continues at coordinate 3,830,850 of NW_026943820.1, forward strand.
ATGTGTATATATATTTATGTATATGATATGTTTATGTATATGCTTATGTAGATTACATGTTTATGTATATTATGTTTATGTAGACTATATGCTTATGTATATGTTTATGTATATTATATGCTTATGTATATGTTTATGTATATGCTTATGTAGATTACATGTTCATGTATATTATATGTTTATGTAGACTATATGTTTATGTATATGCATATGTTTATGTATATTATATGCTTATGTATATGTTTATGTATATGCTTATGTAGATTACATGTTTATGTATATTATATGCTTATGTATATGTTTATGTATATTATAGGTTTATAATTATGTATATTATATCTTTAAGTAGATTATATGTTTCTGTATATGTATATGTTTATATGTGTGTATATATATGTTTATGTATATTATATGCTTATGTATATGTTTATGTTTATCTATATAGATATGGATAGTTCTGTATGTGGGTGTACACTGGGGTTGAATGCCATGGAAAACCACTGGATAGGTTTGAACACCTTGCAAATCTTTCAAAGTTTGGACTAAAACCCAGAATTACTGAAACAGATGGATCCGCCAACATGGCTTATATACCAGGATGGAAAAGTTGGGCAAAAGGATGGATGTTGGGATACTACAAATCCCATAACCCTCACATGCTGGGAATGATGGGATTTGTAGTCCAACGTCCCCCAAGCCCTGCTAGGGCGATCCAATTGTTTCCAACTCTCCAGGCTTCTACGTTCTTGCTTTTGACACCTTCCGGTGTTCAAACAGGCGAGTACCTAAAAACAGAAGGTGCGAAGAAACTTGTTACACGGATCAGCCGTGTTTTTGTTGTGCAATAAATACATTTTCATCACTTCTTCCGATGGAATAATAAAAACAAAGGCTGTCGCGAAGGGCCTGCTTTTTCTGCAACGCTTTGAAAAATGCTCAAAAGGAACACAAACAAATAGACGGAAGATTTTGAGATCCCTGTAATCTGCGTGGCCACAAGGGTTTGTATTTTGCAAGGCTCCAGAAGTCTTTGACAGAGAAGGATAAAGACCTTAGAAAACTACAGATCCCAACTTTCCTCCCTTCGATCCTTTGGTTGAAATCTTTGGGCAAAATACTGCACTCTGCACATGCTCAGAGTCAACCATGGCAATTCGTTTATACTCCATCCCTGGGCTGAGCTGCCAAGCTCAAATCTTCGGCTGCTTGCAAAGTCCAGGCCCATTTATTTCCAGTCCGGGTTCTTTGTCTGCAAAAAAATACTGCATTCTGTGCATGCTCAGAGGGCCCAAAGGCAGCGCATTAAAGCAGCATCCCAGATCTTGGTCTCTGTTTATTATTAGACTGGCTTTATTGTTTGCAAAATATACTGTACTCTGCGCATGCTCAGAGGCCCCACTGACACAGCATCCCGCCATTTGTTTGCAAAAAGTATTGTATTCTGTGCATGTTCAGAGGCTCTATTTATGCAGCATCCCAGGACTTAGCTACAGCACTGTTTATATCCAGACTGGCCTTCTTGTTTGCAAAAGATACTGTACTCTGCGCATGCTCAGAGGCCCCACTGGCACAGCATCCTGCCATTTGTTTGCAAAAAGTATTGTATTCTGTGCATGCTCAGAGGCTCTATTTATGCAGCATCCCAGGACTGAGCTGCAGCACTGTTTATATCCAGACTGGCCTTCTTGTTTGCAAAAGATACTAAACTCTGTGCATGCTCAGAGGCCCCATTGATGCAGCATCCAAGGCTTGATTCCTGGGCTGCTTGCAAAATCCAAGCCCTTGTTTATATCCAGACTGGTCTCTTTGTTTGCAAAAGATACTGAACTCTGTGCATGCTCAGAGGCCCCATTGACGCAGAATCCCAGGGCTTGAATCCTAGGTTAATTGCAAAGTCCATGCCTCTATTTATATCCAGGCTGGCCTCCTTGTTTGCAAAAGATACTAAACTCTGCGCATGCTCAGAGGCCCCATTGATGCAGCATCCCAGTGCTTGATTCCTGGGCTAATTGCAAAACCCAAGCCTCTATTTACATCCAGACTGGCCTCCTTGTTTGCAAAAGATACTGTACTCTGTGCGTGCTCAGAGGTCCCATTGATGCAACATCCCGTCACTCTATTCCTGGGCTGCTTGCGAAGTTCAATTTACATCCAGACTAGCCTCCTTGTTTGCAAAAGATACTGTACTCTGTGCGTGCTCAGAGGCCCCATTGATGCAGCATCCCAGTGCTTGATTCCTGGGCTAATTGCAAAACCCAAGCCTCTATTTACATCCAGACTGGCCTCCTTGTTTGCAAAAGATACTGTACTCTGTGCGTGCTCAGAGGTCCCATTGATGCAACATCCCGTCACTCTATTCCTGGGCTGCTTGCGAAGTTCAATTTACATCCAGACTAGCCTCCTTGTTTGCAAAAGATACTGTACTCTGTGCGTGCTCAGAAGCCCCATTGATGCAGCATCCCAGTGCTTTATTCCTGGGCTAATTGCAAAACCCAAGCCCTTGGTTATATCCAGATTGGCCTCTTTGTTTGCAAAAGATACTGTACTCTACACATGCTCTGAGGCCCCATTGATGCAGCATCCCAGCACTTGATTCCTGGGTTGCTTGCAAAACCCAAGCCCTTGTTTATATCCAGGCTCGCCTCCTTGTTTGCAAAAGATACTGTACTCTGTGCATGCTCAGAGGCCCCATTGATGCAACATCCCGCCACTCTATTCCTGGGCTGCTTGCAAAGTCCAATTTACATCCAGACTAGCCTCCTTATTTGCAAAAAATACTGAACTCTGTGCATGCTCAGAGGCCCCATTGACGCAGCAACCCAGCACTTGATTCCTGGGCTGCTTGCAAAACCGAAGCCACTGATTATATCCAGACTGGCATCCTTGTTTGCAAAAGATACTGAACTCTGTGCATGCTCTGAGACCCCATGGATGCAGCATCCCAGGGCTGAGCTGAATCACTTGAATTTTGGATTCCTTGCAAATGCAAAGCCCTATTTCTAAATCAGTTTTCTAGTTTGCAAAAGGTACTGAACTCTGTGCGCGCTCAGAGGCCCCATTGACGCAGCATCCCAGGGCCTGACCACTGGGCCGTTTGCAAAGCCGAGGGCCTTGTTTATTTCCATTCCCAATCCTCCCTGTGCCGTTTTTGGAAGTGTTGAGGGGCGAGAAGCATCATGTGAAATAGTGCGCATTGCCAGGGCCGGTGACAGCATTCCTGCGCCTGAGAAAAACGGAGCCGGGCCAGCGGCCCCCTCCCTTGACGCTTCCTGATTTATTTATACATCCCATGCGCTTGACTGGCAGCTCCAAGCCAAACAGCAGCTGGGAGAGCCCTCGGCAGCAGATGGAGGGCGCAGGAGGCCTGGCATGTCTCGGAGGCTGTCGCTTCGGTGGGAGAGTTGTAGCGCCCAAGGGCAGCCCGGCTCCATCTTACCGGCCAAGGGCTTCTCACATCCATAGCACGACATTCCTTCCCACTCATTGCGTCCCATGCAATCCTGGGATTTGCAGTTTAGGAAGAGTCATTAAGGGTACATCTGCACTGTAGAATTAACCCAGTTTGACGCCGCTTGAACTGCTATGGCTCAATGCGATGGAGCCATGGGAGTTGTAGTTCAGGGAGAGTCTTTCAGGGCACATCTGTATCATGGATACAGTTTGGCACCGCTTGAACTGCCATGGCTCAATGTAACAGAGCTATGAAAGTTGTAGTTTACTAAGAGTCTTTAAGAGCACACCTATTGTAGCATGGATGCAGTTTGACACCTGCAATTGAACCCTGGGAGTTGTAGTTTAGTAAGAGTCTTTCAGGGCACATCTGTATCATGGATACAGTTTGGCACCGCGTGGACTGCCATGGCTCAATGCGCTGGAGTCCTGGGAGTTGTAGTTTAGTAAGAGTCTTTAAGAGCACAGCGTTTGCCGAATTGATGCAGTTTGACACCTGTGACGGAGCCCTGGGAGTTGTAGTTTAGTAAGCATCTTTAAGGGCACAACGATTGTAGCATGGACGAAGTTTGACACCTGCAATGAAAACCTGGGAGTTGTAGTTTAGTAAGAGTCTTTAAGGGCATACCTATTGCCGAATGGATGCAGTTTAACACCTACGATGGAACCCTGGGAGTTGTAGTTTAATAAGAATCATTAAGAGCACACCTACTGTAGAACGGATGCAGTTTGGCACAGCTTGGACTGCCATGGCTCAATGCAACTGAGCCATGAAAGTTGTAGTTTACTAAGAGTCTTTAAGGGCACACCTATTGTAGCATGGATGCAGTTTGACACCTGCAATTGAACCCTGGGAGTTGTAGTTTAGTAAGAGTCTTTCAGGGCACATCTGAATCATGGATACAGTTTGGCACCGCTTGAACTGCCATGGCTCAATGCGATGGAGTCCTGGGAGTTGTAGTTTAGTAAGAGTCTTTAAGGGCACAACGATTGTAGCATGGACGAAGTTTGACACATGCAATGAAAACCTGGGAGTTGTAGTTTAGTAAGAGTCTTTAAGGGCATACCTATTGCCGAATGGATGCAGTTTAACACCTACGATGGAACCCTGGGAGTTGTAGTTTAATAAGAATCATTAAGAGCACACCTACTGTAGAACGGATGCAGTTTGGCACAGCTTGGACTGCCATGGCTCAATGCAACTGAGCCATGAAAGTTGTAGTTTACTAAGAGTCTTTAAGGGCACACCTATTGTAGCATGGATGCAGTTTGACACCTGCGATTGAACCCTGGGAGTTGTAGTTTATTAAGAGTCTTTAAGATCACACCTATTGTAGCATGGATGCAATTTCTCACCTGTGATGGAACCCTGGGAGTTGTAGTTTAGTAAGAGTCTTTCAGGGCACATCTGTATCATGGATACAGTTTGGCACCGCTTGGACTGCCATGGCTCAATGTCATGGAGTCCTGGGAGTTGTAGTTTGGTAAGAGTCTTTAAGGGCACACCTATAGTAGCATGGATGCAGTTTAACACCTGCGATGAAACCCTGGGAGTTGTAGTTTAGTAAGAGTCTTTCAGGGCACATCTGTATCATGGATACAGTTTGGCACCGCTTGGACTGCCATGGCTCAATGTCATGGAGTCCTGGGAGTTGTAGTTTGGTAAGAGTCTTTAAGGGCACACCTATAGTAGCATGGATGCAGTTTAACACCTGCGATGAAACCCTGGGAGTTGTAGTTTAGTAAGAGTCTTTCAGGGCACATCTGTATCATGGATACAGTTTGGCACCGCTTGGACTGCCATGGCTCAATGTCATGGAGCCCTGGGAGTTGTAGTTTGGTAAGAGTCTTTAAGAGCACAGCGATTGTCAAATAGAAGCAGTTTGACACAGCCATGGAAGTTGTAGTTTAGTAGGAGTCTTTAAGGGCACACCTATTGTAGCATGAACGTAGTTTTGACACCTGCAATGAAAACCTGGGAGTTGTAGTTTAGTAAGCGTCTTTAATGGGCACACCTATTATAGCATGGATGCAGTTTGGCACCTGTGACAGAGCCCTGGGAGTTGTAGTTTAGTAAGAGTCTTTCAGGGCACACCTATAGTATTTTGGACGCAGTTTGGCACTGCTTGAACTGCCATGGCTTATTGCCGAATGGATGCAGTTTGACACCTGTGACGGAGCCCTGGGAGTTGTAGTTTAGTAAGAGTCTTTAAGGGCACACCTATTGTAGAACGGATGCAGTTTGGCACCACTTAAACTGCCACAGCTCAATGCGATTGAGCATGGGGAGAAGTAATTTTACAAGGGCTTTAGCCTTCTCTGCCAAAGAGGACTGGTGCCTCACCAAACTACAAAGCCATAGCATTGTGCCGTGACGGTTAAGAGCAGAATTAAACTGCATTAACTCTACAGTGTAAGTGCACCAAGCCAGCCAAAGGCCTCCTGTCCGCACACAGAGTTCACCAAGGATCCTGGAAAGCCGGTGCTTGCGGATGGAGTGGCTCTGCGCCAAAATAAACAAATACAGCCATAAATAAAACCCATATTTGGAAGCAGGACTCTGGGAACGGGGCTGCTTATAAACGTCCCCTCAATGGCTCCAAGGAGGCAAGAATGCGTCTTATTTTCTTTATTTTTTTCCCCTTGGGTTGGGAATTACTGTGGAAGGGGAATTTTGGGAGGGGGGAGCGAAATAATTTGTCCCAACTGCGTGTCTGCTTTCCGACATCTGTTTTCCATTAAGGGCTGAGCGGAGAAGCGAGGATCTAAAAATGAACAAGGGCTTTGCTTTTTTGCTCCATGGTCTCACTCTGTTTCAATACGAATTGGGGGTCTTGGGGTCTCTTTCTAATCCTATCATTGATCCTAATCAAACCCTGACTTGATCCTTTTGGCGTTCATTGCAATATAGGTGAATATCGGATTCACTATAGCAATATAGGGAGGTTCGTAGCAATATAGGACCATGTGTCCGGTTCCGCACAAAGTTTTTAAGTGCATCCAATGCCTAGGGCAATATCTGATCATTAGCCTATGAAAATGACCCAAGTGCATCCAATGCTTAGTGCAATATCTGATCATTAGCCTGTGAAATTGATCCAAGACATTTTGCTGCCTGAGAACAAGAAGAAGGTGGCATTCCTTCTCTACCCGGCAAGGGGATTGTGAATACGCTCTGGTTTTTAGTCCAAACTTTACCCAACCAATGCATCAGGACATCTGCTTTAATATAAAGGACTAACTGTGCCTGGCCACGCGTTGCTGTGGCGAAGTCTGGTGGTATGGGAAATAAAGTATTGAGGAATTGGTGGTAGTTAAGGTAAAGGGTAAAGGTTTTACCTTACATTAAGTCCATTATAAATGGGTTATATAACTATGTGGAAGGGCCTTGAGTCTACACTGCCATATAATCCAGTTAAAATCAGATAATCTGTATTTTATAGGCAGTGCAGAAGAGGCCTAAGTGAGGCCTAACTCTGCCTGTCCCCTGGGCTGAGTGGGTTGCTAGGAGACCAAGTGGGTGGAGCTTAGCCTTCTAACTGGCAGCAATTGGATAAAAACAATTATTCCTCTCCCTCTAATTATTTTTCTTTACTTTTTGTTGTATGAACGTAGAGGCATAAACTGTAATACAATATAATACTAATAATACAATATAATAATATTAATTATATATTATATTTTACATGTAATATTACTAATAACATTACAATATATTGATACAGTACAATACAGTAATTTATTACCAATATTGTACTATGCTAATAATATAATATTGTATGTAAATTTAATTTGTTAAGACGCTCTGAGTCCCCTTCGGGGTGAGAAGGGCGGCATATAAATGTAGCAAATAAATAAATAAATAAACTGCCAAGTTTAGTGTTTCTGGGATGTGTAGTTTTGTTGTTTTGTCCTAGGCCGAAATTTCATTACCCTTTTATATATATAGATAGCATTCATTCCATGCAGAAGACTTCTAGACTTGGAGCAGCCAAACAAATGGGGAAACTATTGCAAAGAAAAATACAAAAGCTGACCCAAGATATTTTACTGTCTGAATCCACGGACTAAGCATCCTTCCTTTGCCGTTATTACAGTAGAGTCACACTTATCCAAGACTCGCTTATCCAAGGTTTTGGATTATCCAAGGCATTTTTGCAGTCGATGTTTTCAATATATCATGATATTTTGGTGTTAAATTCATAAATACAGTAATTGCAACATAACATTACTGAGTATTGAACTACTTTTTCTTTCAAATTTGTTGTAAAACATGATGTTTTGGTGCTTAATTTGTAAAATCATAACCTAATTTGATGTTTAATAGGCTTTTCCTTAATCCCTCCTTATTATCCAAGATATTCGCTTATCCAAGGTTCTGCCGGCCCGTGTAGCTTGGATAAGTGAGACTCTACTGTATTATTATTATTATTATTATTATTATTATTATTATTATTATTATTATTATTATGACACAGCAAACAAGATAGATATGCTGGATTTCATATCACAAAATCACAAGTCGAACACTTCCCAAGTGTCTAGGACTGTGTGATGTGTTTTCGGATGATGCGCGCAGATCTCAGCAGGGTGGCCTTTTGCAGTTGGCAGATCGTAATTTTGTCAATGTCTATTTATTATTATTCTGCTTTTATCTCTTGACCGAGATGCAAAGTGGCTTGCAACATTACAAAATGCACTTTGAAATAATAATAATAGTAATAATAATGATAACTGTATTTTGATATCCCGCCTCCATCTCCCCGAAGGGACTTGGAGTGGCTAACATGGGGCCAAGTCACAATACAGTAGAGTCTCACTTATCCAACATTCTGGATTATCCAACACATTTTTGTAGTCAATGTTTTCAATATATCATGATATTTTGGTGCTAAATTTGTAAATACAGTAATTACTACATAGCATTAATGTGTAATGAACTACTTTTTCTGTCAAATTTGTTGTATAACATGATGTTTTGGTGCTTAATTTGTAAAATCATAACCTATTTTGATGTTTAATAGGCTTTTTCTTAATTCACTTATCCAACATTCTGCCAGCCCGTTTATGTTGGATAAGTGAGACTCTACTGTAACACAAAATAAAATACACAAATAACACAAACACCTGTAAACACAAAAACAAACAAACCCATGTTGCCTTTCTATCGAAAATTCCCAAATGTTACCACTCTTGGGCAGCTTTATGCGGCATTCATACACTTTTAAATGCTCTGTTTTTAAATGAAATCTACAACATGCCAATATTAAAATAGAATTAAACATACAAGCCCATTCAAACCACACAACACACTTTAAAACTGTGCAAATAATCAAATAGCCAAATTGCTCTCCGATGCACAATGTCTGCATTCGGTTCAAGGCTGCCGAACTTCACATATGGTACCATTGCATTTATGGATGTTTGTTGGGCTCTGCACTCCCTTGCACACTTGGTTGCGCATTCCAATATGCATACCATTGCGCAATGTTGCCGTATCAGCACACAATCCCATTAGCATCCCATTAGTGGCATCCGCTATGCCTGCAAAATGACTTTTCTTGGACAGGGAACAACAGACAGGGTTACATTCTCCAGCAAATACTTTATTTTGCTTTCAGGGTTTTGAAAACCAAGGTGCGCATTAGATTCCATGGCACAGGGACCAAAACTTTACAAGCATCCCTGGTTTCAAGCCTTATGGGATGTTGCGTCAATGGGGCCTCTGAGCATGTGCAGAGTACGGTATCGTTTGCAAACAAGAACGCTGGTCTGGAAATAGGGCCTTGGCATTTGCAAGGGCTGTGGATCAGCTCTGGGACGCAGTATCAATGGGGCCTCTGAGCATGCGCAGAGTGCAATATCTTTTGCAAACAAGGTAGGCAAGTCCGGATAGAAACAAGAATCCAAGCTTTGCAAGTGATCAAAGATTCAAGTGATGCAGCTCAGCAATGGGATTCTGCATCAATGGAGCCTCTGAGCATGCGCAGAGTGCAATATCTTTTGCAAACAAGGTAGGCAAGTCCGGATAGAAACAAGAATCCAAGCTTTGCAAGTGATCAAAGATTCAAGTGATGCAGTTCAGCAATGGGATTCTGAATCAATGGGGCATCTGAGCATGCGCAGAGTGCAATATCTTTTGCAAACAAGGTAGGCAAGTCCGGATAGAAACAAGGATCCAGGCTTTGCAAGTGATCAAAGATTCAAATGCTGCAGCTCAGCAATGGGATGCTGCATCAATGGGGCCTCTGAGCATGCACAGGGTGCAATATCTTTTGCAAACAAGGTAGGCGAGTCCGGATAGAAACAAGGATCCAGGCTTTGCAAGTGAACAAAGATTCAAGTGCTGCGGCTCAGCAATGGGATGCTGCATCAATGGGGTCTCTGAGCATGTGCAGAGTGCAGTATATTTTGCAAACAACATAGACCAGTCTAGATATAAGTAGAAGCATGGACTTTGCAAGCAGCCCAGGAATTAAGCCCTGGGATGTTGCATCAATGGGACCTCTGAGCATGTGCAGAGTGCAATATCCTTTGCAAACAAGGTAGACCAGTCTAGATATAAGTAGAGGAATGGACTTTGCAAGCAGCCCAGGAATTAAGCCCTGGGATGTTGTAACAATGGGACCTCTGAGCATGCACAGAGTGCAGTATCTTTTGCAAGCAAGGAGGCCAGTCTGGATATAAACAGTGGCTTTGGTTTTGCAAGCAGCCCAGGAATCAAGTGCCGGGTTGCTGCGTCAATGGGGCCTCTGAGCATGTGCAGAGTGCAGTACTTTTTGCAAACAAGAAAGCCAGTTTGTAAATAATCAGACACCAAAACTTTACAAGAATCCGTGGAGTCAAACATTATAGCTTTGCCCTAGGATGCTGCATCAATGGGGGCTCTAAGCATGTGCAGAGTACAATATCTTTTGCAAACAAGAAAGCCGGTCTGTAAATAAACAGAGACCAAAACTTTACAAAAATCCCTGGATTCAAGCATTACGGCTTTGTCCTAGGATGCTGCATCAATGAGGCCTCTGAGCATGCACAGAGTGCAGTATTTCTTTGCAAACAACAAAGCCGGTCTGTAAATAAACAGAGGAGAGCAAGACTTTACAAGAATCCCTGGTTTCAATTATTATATATATATTTACAAATCAGGAATTATAAGCACATAGCAACTGTAATGCGCACCTTTTTTGGGCCAAATTACAAATAATGCACTTTTAACCGCTGCGAATTACATTCGCCAGTAATTACAAGACTTTCTTTTTTTGGTTTCAGGGTATTGAAAAGTGAGGTGCGCATTAGATTCGATGGTGCATTCGACTCAAGTCAATACAGGTGTATCCAAACCTTTGTGGTGCTGAGATGCGCAGCGCATGCTCCTGAGATGAGGAAATGTGCCACTGTCCACCCGATATCTTTGGAAAGGGCTCTCTGTTCTGACTTTCCCAATGTGAACGAAGAAGGAAGGGTTAAAGCGAGGCCGCGCATCCCAGCCCCTCCATGCTCTCCAAATGCAAGCCAGATGTGTGGGGAGCTGGCCCCGCTGCTGCCCGCCTCTTTCCAAATAAAGGCCGCCCGCCACCGCTGATGCGCATTCCTGCTCTCACAGCTGCTGCCGCTGGTGTGTTGGCCGCGCAGCCAAGAACAACTCCCGATAAGCTCACCAGGGACCGGGCTCTCCATCTGGATTGTGTTAGGCCCCGTGATTGCACGCTGGAGACGGCCCCAGAGCCTGAGCGGCTGGGAAAAGCCGGAGGGCGAAGAGAAAGGGAGGAAAAGTTCATCTGGGTCATTTCCCAGCCTCTGCGCAATGTTGTGGGCTCGTCAAGGCCAGCTCGAAGGGATGAAGGCTCTTCCTTTACAGTCTAGACCACAAGCGGAACATGAGGCAACGGTGTGACGCTGCAGCTAAAAAGGCCAATGCGATTCTAGCCTGCATCAAGAGGAGTCTAGTGTTGAGTAAAGTCATCATGTCCAGTTGTACAAGACTTAAGGGCCTTAGTAGACCACAAGTGGAACAGGAAGCAAAGGTGTGACGCGGCAGCTAAAAAGGCCAATGCGATTCTAGCCTGCATCAAGAGGAGTCTAGTGTTGAGTAAAGTCATCATGTCCAGTTGTACAAGACTTAAGAGCCTTAGTAGACCACAAGTGGAACAGGAAGCAAAGGTGCGACGCAGCAGCTAAAAAGGCCAATGCGATTCTAGCCTGCATCAAGAGGAGTCTAGTGTTGAGTAAAGTCATCATGTCCAGTTGTACAAGACTTAAGAGCCTTAGTAGACCACAAGTGGAACAGGAAGCAAAGGTGCGACGCGGCAGCTAAAAAGGCCAATGCGATTCTAGCCTGCATCAAGAGGAGTCTAGTGTTGAGTAAAGTCATCATGTCCAGTTGTACAAGACTTAAGAGCCTTAGTAGACCACAAGTGGAACAGGAAGCAAAGGTGCGACGCGGCAGCTAAAAAGGCCAATGCGATTCTAGCCTGCATCAAGAGGAGTCTAGTGTTGAGTAAAGTCATCATGTCCAGTTGTACAAGACTTAAGAGCCTTAGTAGACCACAAGTGGAACAGGAAGCAAAGGTGCGACGCGGCAGCTAAAAAGGCCAATGCGATTCTAGCCTGCATCAAGAGGAGTCTAGTGTTGAGTAAAGTCATCATGTCCAGTTGTACAAGACTTAAGGGCCTTAGTAGACCACAAGTGGAACAGGAAGCAAAGGTGCGACGCGGCAGCTAAAAAGGCCAATGCGATTCTAGCCTGCATCAAGAGGAGTCTAGTGTTGAGTAAAGTCATCATGTCCAGTTGTACAAGACTTAAGAGCCTTAGTAGACCACAAGTGGAACAGGAAGCAAAGGTGCGACGCGGCAGATAAAAAGGCCAATGCGATTCTAGGCTGCATCAAGAGGAGTCTTGTGTCGAGTAAAGTCATAGTCCCACTTTTGTCAGACCTCACCTGGAATGATAAGACTTGTATCAAGTTCTACGAGACTTAGTGGGCTCGGGCTGTGGCGCAGGCTGGAGAGCAGTTGCAATGAATCACTGCAATGAATCACTCTGACCAGGAGGTCATGAGTTCGAGGCCCGCTCGGAGCCTATGTTTGTCTGTCTTTGTTCTATGTTAAAAGGCATTGAATGTTTGCCTATATGTGTAATGTGATCCACCCTGAGTCCCCTTCGGGGTGAGAAGGGCGGAATATAAATGCTGTAAATAAATAAATTAGTGGATCACAAGCGGAATATGAAGCAAATGTGTGATGCGGCAGCTACAAAGGCCAATGCGATTCTAGGCTGCATCAAGAGGAGTCTAGTGTTGAGTAAAGTCATAATCTTTCTTCCACTTCGTTCAGGCCTCACCTGGAATGATAAGACTTGTGTCAAGTAATACGAGACTTAGTGGATCACAAGCGAAACATGAAGCAAAGGTGTGATGCGGCAGCTAAAAAGGCCAATGCGATTCTAGGCTACATCAAGAGAAGTCTAGAGTCGAGTAAAGTCATTGTGTCTAGTTGTACGAGACTTAAAAGCCTTAGTAGACCACAAGCAGAACAGTCAAAGTGGTACCAAACTGCATGCGCTCTATGGTGCAGACGCACCCAAATCCTACCAAGAAAAACCCATGATTCTTTCAAATAAACTCCACAAGCACCTGGGATTCATTGGCGGCCTCCCATCCAAGTGCCATCCAGGGCTGACCCTGCTTAGCTTCCAAGATGGGTCTCCCATGATTGCATAGTATTTTTTTTAAATATATATTTTATTGATATTATCTCATATTTCATGTTGTGAGTATATTGCACATTTAATACAAATGTTCATACCTACACATCATTTATCTCTTATCACATTTCTCCATCCTCTTCCCTGCTATATTGTCTACTCACATATCTAATATATCATCATTCTATTCATTCTTTTTTTCCCCCCTTCCCTCCCCATACCACAATTCCATTAGAAATTTAACTCCAACCATGAGCACAACTTTTCCCATTTCTGTACAATAGATACATTGGCTTTGCCACTTTTTATCCAATCTGAATATATTGTCCATTTCTCTTTAATTTTCCTCATTTTATTTTCCTTCTTATCCTCGGAGGTTACATTTGCAATAATTTCTGATTGGACCTGGTCAAACAAATAGTTATTCCAATTCACCATATTCCACTTTTTTTCGTCTCTCCAGCCTCAAGCTATTACTGCCTTCCCTGCAAGAATCATAGCTTTGAATAGATCTTGATATTTTACGTTAATCTTATTGTTCCCTCCCTAATATGTCCATCCACATTAATTCCATGTTTACTTGGAGTGAAATTCTGAATAATTCCTCTATTTTCCCTGTCATTTTTTCCCAAAATGTTTTTACCCTTGGACATTCCCGCCGCATGTGCCTACTCCACAATGCCAACATTTTGAATTTTTATTCCTCATCATATTTGCTAATTGTGCTGGGGTACGATACCATTTCCATATGAATTTCCTTTCCATTTCTTTATACTTGTTGATTTTAATTTTTGTGGCCTCTCTTTTTAAGTTCTCTATTATTCCATGGTTGCATAATATTGAGCCAGGGCAGTCAAGGTGGTATCAAACTGCATGCACTTTACGGCGCCAATGCAAAGAAATCCTACCAAGAAAAACCCATGACAGGTCCTTTTTCAGACTGGAAGGTGCATGAAACCACATCTTGGGCCCCTTTGGCTCTTCATTAACCTGCCTCACCACGTTTCCCTGGGTCTGTGCAAGGATCCGGCACACCTGAGGCCAGCTGCCGCGCAACCTCCTCCTCGCAGCTGGGCGCACAACCATCTGTTCTTTCGCCGGCATTTTGCCAAGGCCTCTCCCTCCAGGCAGGCGGCGTTTGCCAAAAGCATCTTTGGAGCTTTGCTTATCGTCTGCTGCAAGCAAGGAGTCTAGGAAATCTGATCACCTTTAGACTAGAAGTGCATCATCTACACTAGGAATGAGCAAACTTGGGCCCTCCAGGTGTTTTGGACTCCAACTCCCACAATTCCTAACAGCCGGTAGGCTGTTAGGAATTGTGGGAGTTGGAGTCCAAAACACCTGGGAGGGCCCAAGTTTGCCCATGCCTGATCTACACAGTAGAATGAATGTTGTTTGGCCTCAATTCAATTGCAATGGTTCAATGCTATGGGATCCTGGGAGTTGTAGTTTCACAAGGTCTTCAGTCTTCTATTATTATTATTATTATTATTATTATTATTATTATTATTATTATTATTATTAGTATTTATACCCCACATTATCTCTCCTGGAGGAGACTCAAAACTCAAAAAAATATGCAAACATTATCTGGGTGGAATGTAGCTATGGGATCCCGGTAGTTGTAGTTTTACAACTTGTAGTTACGGGATCCCGGGAGTCGTAGTTTTACAATTTGTAGTTATGGGATCCCAGGAGTTGTGGTTTTACAACTTGTAGTTACGGGATCCCAGGAGTTGTAGTTTTACAACTTGTAGTTATGGGATCCCAGGAGTTGTGGTTTTACAACTTGTAGTTATGGGATCCCAGGAGTTGTAGTTTTACAACTTGTCGTTACAGGATCCCGGGAGTTGCAGTTTTACAACTTGTAGTTACGGGATCCCGGGAGTTGTAGTTTTACCACTTGTAGTTACGGGATCACGGGAGTTGTAGTTTTACAACTTGTAGTTACGGGATCCCGGGAGTTGTAGTTTTACAACTTGTAGTTACGGGATCCCAGATGTTGTAGTTTTACAGCTTGTAGTTACGGGATCCCAGGAGTTGTAGTTTTACAACTTGTAATTACGGGATCCCGGGAGCTGTAGTTTTACAACTTGTAGTTATGGGATCCCAGATGTTGTAGTTTTACAGCTTGTAGTTATGGTATCCCGGGAGTTGTAGTTTTACAAGGTCTTTAGCCTTTTCAGGTTGGAAGGAGTAGGTTTACACTGTAGTGTAGAATGAATGCTGCTTGACCCTACTTCAATTGCCATAACTCAACACAATGGGATCCTGGGAATTGTAGTTCCACAAGGTCTTTAATTTTCTCTTTCAAAGACTCCTGGTGCCACCAAACTACAACTCCCATTATTCTACAGCATTGTTTGAATGAATTCCGACCGATCTACGAACCAATCCAAGATGCTGGACCTATTTTGGAGGGATCGTGGCTGGTTCGTTTGAAGTTCGGACTAAAATCCGGAGCGGGTCCACAAACAGCAAGATAAAATCCACCAGGCACAATGAGAAAGAAGGTTCATTTCAAGGTTTGCGATGTCTTTGGATGCATTTAAACCAGGCATGGGCCAACTTGGGCCCTCCAGGCGTTTTGGACTGCAACTCCCACCATTCCTAACAGCCGGCAGGCTGTTAGGAATGGTGGGAGTTGTAGTCCAAAACGCCTGGAGGGCCCAAGTTGGCCCAATACAGAGGCAGGGAATTGCTGTTTCCAATCGGCGAGGATTTTTTTTTCCCGCAAGCCTTCCCTCCCCATTGTTTATATAAACAGGTAAATTGTTTCGTATCTCAATTAAAAACATCTGCCACATAAATGAATACCAATTAACTCATCCTGTTTTTAATTACTCTGTTAATTACACGCAGGCAGCAGCGAGGATGGCATGGGAATATAAGCGAAGGCGGCAAACAAGATCCCTTCCTCCAAAACACGGGCATTTGGGAAGGATGATCAAGGCCATTTACAAAGGGTTTTTTTTAAATGTCCACCAGCTTCACTAGAGGTGAAATCGATGGATTGGTCCCCAATTATTGGAAGCATTTGGATCTCTTATCCATTGTAGGGTTTAGTCTCGAATCCGCTCTGGGTTTTAGTCCGAACTGCACCATACTATCTGTCATATTGGTTTGATGCTCTTCAAGGCTGGTGCCATGTATCGCCGAAGAAAAAGAGCTTTGTGAGAGGTGAGATCAATGGGTTTGTTACCCAGCTATTATGGTGTATGGGTCTCCTATCTGCAGTAGTGTTGGATCCGCTCTGGGTTTTAGTCCGAACTGCACCATACTGTCATAATGCTCATCAAGGCTGGTATCATGTATCACCGAAGAACGAGAGCTTTATGAGAGGCAAAATCAATGGGTTTGTTACCCAGCTATTGGGGTGTATGGGTCTCCTATCTGCGGTAGTGGTGGATTCGCTTTGGGTTTTAGTCCAAACTACACCATACTATCTGTCATAATGCTCATCAAGGCTGGTGTCATGCATCACCAAAGCAAGAGAGCTTTATCAGAGGTGAGATCAATGGGTTTTTTACCCAACTGTTATGGTATATGGGTCTCCTATCTGCGGTAGAGATGGATCCGCTCTGGGTTTTAGTCCGAACTGTACCGTCCTATCTGTCATAATGCTCATCATGTATCGCCAAAGCAATAGAGTTTTATCAGAGGCGAGGTCAACAGGTAGGTTACCCAGCTATTAGGGTGTATGGGTCTCCTATCTGCGGTAGTGATGGATCCGCTCTGGGTTTTAGTCCGAACTGCACTGCCGTATCTGTCGTAATGCTCATCAAGGCTGGTGTCATGTATCGCCAAAGCAAGAGCTTTATCAAAGGAAAAGTCAATGGGTAGGTTACCCAGCTATTGGGGTGTATGGGTTTTCTATCTACGATAATGGTGGGATCAGCTCTATCTCTATTATAATAATTCCATAATCATCATCATCATCATCATCATCATCATCATCATCATAAAAATAATAGTAATAATAATAAATGTAATTAAGGCCAAGATTGAAAAATCAGCTGATGACCCAAAATGCAGACTCTGCAAGGAAACTGATGAAACCATTGATCATCTCCTCAGCTGCTGTAAGAAAATTGCACAGACAGACTACAAACAGAGGCACAACTCTGTGGCCCAAATGATTCATTGGAACTTACCACCTCCCAGCAGCAAAGAACTGGTGGGATCACAAACCTGCAAAAGTATTGGAAAATGAGCACGCAAAGATACTGTGGGACTTCCGAATCCAGACTGACAAAGTTCTGGAACACAACACACCAGACATCACAGTTGTGGAAAAGAAAAAGGTTTGGATCATTGATGTCGCCATCCCAGGTGACAGTCGCATTGACAAAAAACAACAGGAAAAACTCAGCCGCTCTCAGGACCTCAAGATTGAACTGCAAAGACTCTGGCAGAAACCAATGCAGGTGGTCCCGGTGGTGATGGGCACATTGGGTGCCGTGCCAAAAGATCTCAGCCGGCATTTGGAAACAATAGACATTGACAAAATTACAATCTGCCAACTGCAAAAGGCCACCCTGCTGGGATCTGCACGCATCATCCGAAAATACATCACATAGTCCTAGACACTTGGGAAGTGTTTGACTTGTGATTTTGTGATATGAAATCCAGCATGTCTATCTTGTTTGCTGTGTCATAATAATAATAATAATAATAATAATAATAATAATAATAATAATAATAATAATTTATTTCTTACCCGCCTCTCCCCGTGGTGGGTGATTACATAGCTAAGAACACATAATCATTATATAATATACACATACTAACACGTATTTCAACAAAATACATGAATTGAAATATACAGAATGGTAATTAAAATATAGTGGACACAAGTTTAAAATTCATGATTAAAACTGGCTAGGGTTGCCAAAGCCAAAGAGCTTCACTAAAAGTGAAGTCAATGGGTTGGTTACCTATCTATTGGGTTTCCAGTCTAGGGCAGTGGTGGATCAGCTTTGGTTTTTAGTCCGAACTACACCATCCTTGGCCATGTCCGAGTGTGCAAAAGGTCTGATGCCCACCAGGATTGGTGTCATGGATCGTCCAAGCCAGAGAACTTCACTAAAGGTGAAGCCAATGAGTTGGTTACACAACTATTATTGTTTATGGTGGATCCGCTCTGGGTTTTAGTCCGAACTACACCATCCTTGGCCATGTCCAAGTGGGCAAAAGCTCTGATGCCTACCAGGATTGGTGTCATGGTTCGTCAAAGCCAGAGATGAAGCAATGAATTGGTTACCCAACTGTTACTGTGTATGGTTGATCCGCTCTGGGTTTTAGTCCGAACTCCACCATCCTTGACTATGTCCGAGTGAGCAAAAGGTCTGATGCCACCAGGATAGGTGTCATGGATCGTCCAAGCCAGAGAACTTCACTAAAGGTGAAGTCAATGAGTTGGTTACCCAATTTTTAGTCTGTATGGTGAATCTGCTTTGGGTTTTAGTCCGAACTACACCATCCTTGACCATGTCCGAGTGAGCAAAAGGTTGGATGCTCACCAGGGTAGGTGTCATTGATAGTTCAAGCCAGAGAGCTTCACTAAAGGTGAAGTCAATAAGTTACCCAACTTTTAGTCTGTAAGGTGGATCTGCTCTGGGTTTTAGTCCGAACTCCACCATCCTTGACCATGTCCGAGTGAGCAAAAGGTCTGATGCCCACCAGGATTGGTGCCATGGATCGTTAAAGCCAGAGAGCTTCACTAAAGATGAAGCCAATGAATTGGTTACCCAACTGTTACTGTGTATGGTGGATCCGCTCTGGGTTTTAGTCCGAACTACACCCATCCTTGTCCATGTCTGAGCAAGCAGGGGTTCTGATGCCCAACAGAGAACTTCAGTGGAAGCCAATGAGTTGGTTACCCAACTATTGCGGACATGTGAATCTCCTATATGTGGTAATGGTGGATCCGCACTGGGTTTTAGTCCAAACTTCACCCATCTTTGCCTTCTTCCTAAGAGGCAGGGGGCCTCTTTTGGGCCTCTTATCTGGGGTTTGTTGATGGATCTGCTCAGGTTTGTAGTCCGAACTTTAAAGGAAAGCATCCAAGCTTTATCCCCTGAAGATGATTCATGGATTATGGGTTATCTAGTCCAATGTAAGACATGGGAATCTATTCTCCTAAAATAAAACTCATCTAATTCCTTGGTTCCATTCCACGTATCCAAAGGAAAATATTCCTAATGTTTTGCTGGAATCTGTCAATCAATCAATCAATCAATCATCAATTTATTACGGTCTATGACCAGAATATATAAAAATGGGCACAGGTGCTGGAATCTGTCGTAATTTGAATCCATCATAATCTAGGTTCCATAATCAGAAGCAACAGAAAACCAAGGAAAGTGTATGTTGTTTGTACTTATGGTTGGAAACCGCCAGTATATAAATTAAGTATTATTATTATTATTATTATTATTATTATTATTATTATTATTATTAGGACAAAGCTCTTAAAGAATTCAAAAGTCAGCACCTTGGAGAGCATCTCTGAACCTCACTTGGATGGAATCTAATCTGCCAAGGCCTCCATCATCATCATCATTGGAGTGTCCTTCTCTGGAGTTTGTTACAGAGGCCTTCTCTGAAGATGGCTGGATGGCCATCTGTTAGGGGTGCTTAGATTGTGTCTTCCTACCTGGCAAAACAGGGCTGGGCTAGATGACCTCTGGGGGTCCCCAAATACCATGGGACTCTGATTCTGTGATGCCGGGCCATCTCTCAGAGGAAGCCGGCTTGCCCTAATCCTGCATGCATCCCGGTTGCGGGAAGCGTTCCAAGTGAGCAGATGGAGCCGGGCGAAACGGGGTGTGCGGTTGTGAGTGTGCGATTGTGAGTGTGCGAAGCAGGAGAGGATGGAAGCAGAGAGCGAGAGAAAGAGAAAAAGCGTGCAGAGGAAGAGAGGATCTTTTATTTAGCTCTTTCTGCAAGCAAAGGACTTTGGTGTGTCCATGTTGCAGGATGAATGCAGTTTGACACCACTTGGACTGCCCCGGCTCAATACTATGGGACCCTGGGAGTTGTAGTTTTATGAATAGTGGACCTACACTGTAGAATGGATGCAATTTGGCACCGCTTGGACTGCCCTGGTTCAACACTATGGGAGTTGTAGTTTTCCTAAGGTTTTACCCTGTAGAATGAATGCGGTTTGGCACCGCTTGAACTGCCCCGGCTCAACACTATGGGAGTTGTAGTTTTCCTAAGGTTTTACCCTGTAGAATGGGTGTGGTTTGGCACCACTTGAACTGCCCTGGCTCAACACTATGGGAGTTGTAGTTTTCCTAAGGTTTTACCCTGTAGAATGAATGCGGTTTGGCACCGCTTGAACTGCCCCGGCTCAACACTATGGGAGTTGTAGTTTTCCTAAGATTTTACCCTGTAGAATGGGTGTGGTTTGGCCCCACTTGAACTGCCCTGGCTCAACACTATGGGAGTTGTAGTTTTCCTAAGGTTTTACCCTGTAAATTGGACATGGAAACAGCATGGGAGTTGTAGTTTTCCTAAGGTTTTACCCTGTAAATTGGACATGGAAACAGCATGGGAGTTGTAGTTTTCCTAAAGTTTTACCCTGTAAATTGGACATGGAAACAGCATGGGAGTTGTAGTTTTCCTAAAGTTTTACCCTGTAAATTGGACATGGAAACAGCATGGGAGTTGTAGTTTTCCTAAGGTTTTACCCAGTAAATTGGACATGGAAACAGTATGGGAGTTGTAGTTTTCCTGATGTTCATATGCCCTGGGACCACACGAACTGCCCTGGGAATTGTAGTTTTATGAATAGTGGACCTACACTGTAGAATGAATGTGGTTTGGCAACGCTTAAACTCCCCTGGCCCATCACTATGGGAGTTGTAGTTTTCCTGACGTTCATATGCCCTGGGACACACAAACTGACCACATGAACTGTCCTGGGAGTTGTAGTTTTCCTAAGGTTTTATAGTATAGAATCAATGCGGCTTTGCAGTACTTGAACAACCCTGGTTCAACACTGTGGGAGTTGTAGTTTTCCTAAGGTTTTACCCTGTAGAATGAATGCGGTTTGGCACCGCTTGAACTGCCCCGGCTCAACACTATGGGAGTTGTAGTTTTTCTAAGATTTTACCCTGTAGAATGGGTGTGGTTTGGCACCACTTGAACTGCCCTGGCTCAACACTATGGGAGTTGTAGTTTTCCTAAGGTTTTACCCTGTAGAGTGAATGTGGTTTGGCACCGCTTGAACTGCCCTGGCCCATCACTATGGGAGTTGTAGTTTTCCTGAGGATTTACTCTATAAACTCTGAACATGGCAACAGTACGGGAGTTGTAGTTTTCCTAGCATTTTATACTGTTGAATGAATGCAGTCTGGCACCAATTGAACCGCCCTGGGTCAACACTATGAGAGTTGTAGTTTTCCTAAGGGTTTATAGTACAGAATGAATGTGGTTTGGCAGCACTTGAACTGCCCTGGCTCAACACTATGGGAGTTGTAGTTTTCTTAAGGTTTTACATTGTAGAATGTATGCAGTTTGGCACCTCTTGAACCTGCCCTCCTCAACACTATGGCAGCTGTAGTTTTCCTAAGGTTTTATACTCAGAATGAATACAGTTTGGGACCACACAAACTGCCCTGGCCCATCACTATGGGAGTTGTAGTCTTCCTGAGGTTTTACCCTGTAAACTGAACATGGCAACAGTACGGGAGTTGTAGTTTTCCTAACATTTTACATTGTAGAATGCATGCAGTACGGCACCTCTTAAACCTGCCTTGCTCAACACTATGGGAGTTGTAGTTTTCCTGTGGTTTTATGATGATAATCATAGACTTCAAAGGGATCCCAGGGGTCATCTAATCCAACCCCCTGCCATGCCGGAAAAGCACAATCAAAGCCCTCCCAACAGATGACCATCCAACTCCTGGATGACAATGATGATGATAATCATAGACTTTGAAGAGGTCCTAAGGGTCATCCAATCCAACCCCCTGCTATGCAGAAAAGCACAATCAAAGCCCTCCCAACAGATGGCCATCCAACTCCTGGATGATGATGATGATGATGATGATAATCATAGACTTTGAAGAGATCCCATGACCATCCAACTCCTGGATGATGATGATAATCATAGACTTTGAAGAGATCCCAAGTATCATCCAAGCCAACCCTCTGAAATGCCAGAAAAGCACAATCAAAGCCCTCCCAATAGATGGCCGTCCAACTCCTGGATTATGATGATGATAATCATAGAATCATAGACTTCAAAGAGATCCCAAATGTCATCCAGTCCAACAAAAGCACAATCAGAGCCCTCCCAACAGATGACCATCCAACTCCTGGATGATGATGATAATCATAGACTTTGAAGAGATCCCAAGTATCATCCAAGCCAACCCTCTGAAATGCCAGAAAAGCACAATCAAAGCCCTCCCAATAGATGGCCATCCAATCCCTGGATGATGATGATGATGATGATGATGATAGAACCATTGAATCATAGACCTGGAAGAGACTCCAAAGATCATCGAATATAGGGATAAATTCCTTTGGGAATGGATCAGATGTCTGCTGAATGCTTAACTTTGGGGGTAACTACAGCACCCACAATCCACGTTTCCCCACTCCGAGTTGCCATGGGAACCCAAAGGCGACACCGCACACTCTCCCCTTTCCTTTGCCGCTTTGGGCGCCTCTGTCCCTGAGCCATATGTCCGGAATTAAGCACAACACTGTTTTCCCAACGTGGGACTGGAAACATATGGAAACGGAATAAATCAGCGGAATGCAGCCGGCCGGGTCTCACGGTCAGGCTCCAAAATGCTGAGATGCTGGGAACCGAGAAGGAGAGGAAAACCCTTCTATGGAAGTAAACACAAACTTCAACACTGTCCATTCTGGTTTGGGGATTCTGGGTGTTATAGTCAAAACCAGGAACCTCCCCAAGCTTTGGAATGGATGCAGTTTGACCTCACTTGAACTGCCAAGGCTCAGTGCTATGGGGTCCTAGGAGTTGTAGTTTTACAACTCCTTCTCTGTCGAACATGGCATAACATGGCACAATCTATATATATGTAATAACAACAACAACATATTATTATTATTATTATTAAGTGTGTCAGCCTATCTATCTATCTATACACATATATCCGCGTACACCTATACTGATTGTGCCATATTATGCAAGGGTCACCATAATAATAATAACAACAACAAAAACAACAACAAATTATTATTATTATTATTATTATTATTATTATTACTACTATTATTATTGATTGTGCCAGCCTACCTATCTATCTATACACATATATCCACATCCATCTATACTGATTGTGCCATATTATGCAAGGGTCACCATAATAATAATAACAACAACAAAAACAACAACACATTATTATTATTATTATTATTATTATTATTACTATTATTATTGATTGTGCCAGCCTACCTATCTATCTATACACATATATCCACATCCATCTATATTGATTGTGCCATATTATGCAAGGGTCACCATAATAATAATAATAATAATAATAATAATAATAATAATAATAACAACAACAACAAAAACAACATACACATTGATTGAGCCAGTCTATCTATCTATCTATACACACACACATATATATGTGTATATATATCCATCTATATTGATTGTGCCATATTATGCAAGGGTCACAATAACAACAACAACAACAACAACATATAATTATAATTATTATTATTGATTGTGCCAGCCTACCTATCTATCTATACACATATATCCACATCCATCTATACTGATTGTGCCATACTATGCAAGGGTCACCATAATAATAATAATAATAATAATAATAATAATAATAATAATAATAACAACAACAACAACAACAACAACAACAATAACAACAACAACATATACATATACATTGATTGTACCAGCCTATCTATCTATACATATATATCCACATACATCTATATTGATTGTGCCATATTATGCAAGGGTCACCATAATAATAATAATAATAATAATAATAATAACACCAACAACAACCACAACAACAACAACAACATATACATTGACTGTGCCAACCTATCTATCTATCTATACACATATATCCGCATACACCTATATTGATTGTGCCATATTATGCAAAGGTCACCATAATAACAACAACAACAACAACATATACATTGATTGTACCAGCCTATCTATCTATACACATATATCCACATACACCTATATTGATTGAGCCATATTATGCAAGGGTCACCATAATAATAATAATAATAGTAACAACAACAACAACAACATATTATTGATTGTGCCAGCCTATCTATCTAATCCACATACATCTATATTGATTGTGCCATATTACGCAAGGGTCACCATAATAATAATAATAATAATAATAATAATAATAATAATAATAATAATAATAATAATAATATGAAATCCAGCATATCTGTCTTGTTTGCTGTGTCAAAATAAAATAAAATAAAAATAATAATAATAATAATAATAGCAGCATATACATTGATTGTGCCAGCCTATCTGTCTATCTATCTATCTGTCTATCTATCTATACACATATATCCACATACACCTATATTGATTGTGCCATATTATCCAAGGGTCATTATAATAATAATAACAACAACAACAACAACAACATTTACATTGATTGTGCCAGCCTATTTATCTATCTATACACATATATCCACATACACCTATATTGATTGTGCCACGTTATGCAAGGGTCACAATAATAGTGCTTCCCCAAACTACAACTCCCAGGATCCCATAACCTAGAGCCATGGCAGTTCAAACTGCATCCATTCCCCAGTGTAGACGGCTCATTCCCATGGATATTTTTGTACATTGCAGAAGTGTCAGCAAAACTTCAAAGAAAGATGTGTCCGGTTCCCCTTTTTGACTCTGGCAGCTGCTCCTCTCCATATGACGAAAGGATACACAGATGTTTGGACTCGCTCCCAGGCTTCTTGCTCTGCAAAAAAAAAAAGGCTTCCCTTTTGTGCAAACGGAACCCGATTTTTGGCACAACGAGCGCGAGAACAATCCTTCCAGTCCTTATAACGGATTCCCAGCATGGAGGATGCATGCCAGCAAGCCTTGGGGCAAAAGGCCTAGAATGTTTTTCCTTCCAAATTATTATTATTATTATTATTATTATTATTATTATTATTATTATTATTATTATTTTAAAAAAGGCTTTATTATTTGTGCTGAAAAGAAAGTTGGGCATTATGGACTGCAACTCCCAGCATCCTTGGACCAATGGAAGTCTACAGAAAGTCATGCCTTTTTAGTGCCGAAACACTCAGGATCAGAGCTAGGAATAATTGGGAGTTTTGGACTGCAGCTCCCATAATCCCCCACTCAATCCAAGTCTATGAAAAGTCATGCTTATTTAGGGCCAATGGGAGCTGGAGCCCGAAATACTCAGGATTAGAGCTAGGAATAGTTGGGAGTTTTGGACTGCAGCTCCCATAATCCCCCACTCAATTCAAGTCTATGAAAAGTCGTGCTTATTTAGGGCCAATGGGAGCTGCAGACTGAAATACTCAGGATCAGAGCTAGGAATAGTTGGGATTTTTGGACTGCAGCTCCCATAATCCCCCACTCAATCCAAGTCTATGAAAAATTGTGCTTATTTAGGGCCAATGGGAGCTGGAGTCCAAGACACTCAGGATCAGAGCTAGGAATAGTTGGGAGTTTTGGACTGCAGCTCCCATAATCCCCCACTCAATCCAAGTCTATGAAAAGTCATGCTTATTTAGAGCCAATGGGAGCTGGAGTCAAAGACACTCAGGATCAGAGCTAGGAATAGTTGGGAATTTTGGACTGCAGCTCCCATAATCCCCCACTCAATCCAAGTCTATGAAAAGTCATGCTTATTTAGAGCCAATGGGAGCTGGAGTCAAAGACACTCAGGATCAGAGCTAGGAATAGTTGGGAATTTTGGACTGCAGCTCCCATAATCCCCCACTCGGTTCAGGTCTAATAAATGTAATAATAATTAATAGAGTAAAATAGTAAATGTAACAATACCAATAATAATAGAGAAAAATAATAAATGTGCCATATATACTTGAGTATAAGCCGACCTGAAGGTAAGCCCACCAGGACAAGCCGAGGAGGGTTTTTTTCAGTCCTAAAAAAGGGCCGAAAAACTAGGCTTATACTTGACTTAGTTTCCAATAGACCCCTCAACCTCTGAGGATGCCTGCCCTAGGTGTAGGCGAAATGTCAGGAGAGAATGCTTCTGGAACATGGGAAACTCATAGCAACCCAGTGATTCTGGCCATGAAAGTCTTCGACAAGGGCACAATTGTTTCCATCCTTTGGAGCATGACACCAGCCCTTTCTGGGTAACTGAGAGTGACGGGAGGGAATCTGACCACACATACAGATGCACCTGCGACCGCACTCTGATGTCTTAAGCGCATTGATTTATGAGCCCCGTCAAGTCATAATCGCAGAGCTTCGTCTTGCTCACACTCCGGAGGCTCTTTCCCCCTGATTCTTAGTCACGTGAAAAAGCCTGGCTTCTGAAACAAGAACTGCCTAGATCCTGAAGTCCAATGCCTATCTCTGGGAATTGTGTTTCATGCCTACAGAGCTGTAGGCACTCTGCACATGCTCATTTTTGGGATTGCCTTGGGAATGAATGCCCTACGGCAGGGGTCCCCAAACTAAGACCCGGGGGACAGATGCAGCCCATCGAAGCTATTTATCCGGCCCCCACGGCACAAGGGCACAAGGGGGTTGGGCTAAATGACCCAAGGGGTCTCTTCTTCTCTTACAACCCTTATTATTATTATTATTATTATTATTATTATTATTATTATTATTATTATTAAACATTGAGGCTGGGTGGCTATCTGTCAGGGGTGCTTTGCTTGTGCTTTTGGTGCACAAGGGCAGAAGGGGATTGGACTCAGTGGCCCAAGGGGTCTCTTCCAACCCTCTTTATGATGATGATGATGATTATTATTATTCTTAACATTGTGGCTGGGTGGCTATCTGTCAGGGGTGCTTTGCTTGTGCTTTTGGTGCACAAGGGCAGAAGGGGATTGGACTCAGTGGCCCAAGGGGTCTCTTCCAACCCTCTTTATGATGATGATGATGATGATTATTATTCTTAACATTGTGGCTGGGTGGCTATCTGTCAGGGGTGCTTTGCTTGTGCTTTTGGTGCACAAGGGCAGAAGGGGATTGGACTCAATGGCCCAAGGGGTCTCTTCCAACCCTCTTTATGATGATGATGATGATTATTATTATTCTTAACATTGTGGCTGGGTGGCTATCTGTCAGGGGTGCTTTGCTTGTGCTTTTGGTGCACAAGGGCAGAAGGGGATTGGACTCAATGGCCCAAGGGGTCTCTTCAAACCCTCATTATTATTATTATTATTATTATTATTAACATTGAGGCTGGGTGGCCATCTGTCAGGAGTGCTTTGCTTGTGTTTTTGGTGCACAAAGGCAGAAGGAGTTGGATTAAATGGCCCAAGGGGTCTCTTCCAACCCTCTTTATGATGATCATGATGATGATGATTAACATTGAGGCTGGGTGGCCATCTGTCAGGGGTGCTTTGCTTGTGCTTTCAGTGCACAAGGGCAGAAGGGGATTGGACTTAATGGCCCAAGGGGTCTCTTCCAACCCTCTTTATTAATAATAATAATAATAATAATAATTTTATTTTTGTACCCCGCCACCATCTCCCCAGAGGGACTCGGGGCGGCTTACAGATATAAAACCAGCATACAGTATACAGCATACAATAATATCAAATACAAAAACACACAAATAAATTTAAAAGGCATTTAAAAAAATCACAATCATTATAAAACACATAAAAAACACAGCAATAAAAACATAGAATGAGCTGGGCAAAGTGCACTGAGTGGAACTTGTAAACAAGAAGGAAGTTAAGGTGCTACAAGGTCATGGGAAGAGCCTTAAACTGGGGTGAACTCTGAGATTATTATTATTATTATTATTATTATTATTATTATTATTATTATTATTATTAACATTGAGGCTGGGTGGCCATCTGTCAGGGGTGCTTTGCTTGTGCTTTTGGTGCACAAAGGCAGAAGGGGATTGGACTCAATGGCCCAAGGGGTCTCTTCCAACCCTCTTTATTATTGTTGTTGTTGTTGTTAATTATTATTGCTCGGTGGCCAACTATAGTCCGGCCCTCCAACGGTCCGAAGGATCGTGAACCGGCCTCCTGTTTAAAAAGTTTCGGGACCCCTTCCCTATGGATTTACCTGCATCAACAAATGGTTTGCTCCCACTACAGATATCATCTCAGCATGAGAAAATATGATACCAGAGGAAAAAATACAGTAGAGTCTCACTTATCCAAACTAAACGGGCCAGCAGAAGCTTGGATAAGCGAATATCTTGGAAAATAAGGAGGGATAAAGGAAAAGCCCATTAAACATCAAATTAGGTTATGATTTTACAAATTAAGCACCAAAACATCATGTTTAACAACAAATTTAACAGAAAAAGTAGTTCAATACACAGTAATGTTATGTTGTAATTACTGTATTTACGAATTTAGCACCAAAATATCAGATATATTGAAAACATTGACTACAAAAATGGCTTGGATAAATCCAGAAGCTTGGATAAGCGAGGCTTGGATAAGTGAGACTCTACTGTAACACCAAAACGAATAAGTTCCTGCACCACAACATGCAGGCGCTGATGCTATGCACAAGTGAATTGAAACAACCAGACAAACACAGGATTTCAGTGCCCTCCTTTTCCATCTCCCTAATGCTGATGTTGCTACAAACTTTCCAGCTGGACAGAGAATAAGAAGGAAAAAGCAAGGTTATGTCTGCGCCTTCAAGTTGCGCTTATGGTGAACCCCATGCATTTCAGGGAGTTCTCTTAAGCAAGGAATGTGCAGTGGCACAGTTTGCAATTATCTGTAATACACCCCATGGCAGTTAGTATTGGTGCCGGTCTCCCCTCCAATTACTAACCAGGGCTGACCCTGCTTAGCTTCCAAGATCAGGGTATGTGCCTTCAACTGGTTTGTCAGCCTATAGTGATTTCAGGAATTTCAAGGCTTTTCTTAAGAATACTCAGAGGTGCTTTTAAGCCCATTCTTTCCTTGGAAAAAGATCACATGGCAGATTGTGTTTATTGGGCGGACTCCCCTCCAAATCCTAACCATTGCTGGCCCTGCTTAGCTTGCAGGAATTAGACAAAGATTTGCTACTTTTAGGGTATCAATGGAACCAAAAAAAAAGGAGGATCTCTTAATAGGTAATTCCCTCCCCAGCTTAAAGCAGATCAAGGCGCACACTTTGGAAACCTGGCAGAGGCGCGCGCCAAAAGGGACCCATTTCTACCTTCAGTTTCAGAGAATGAAGACAATGACACCCCCAACCAATGTCCCTACGACCCCAATCTGCCTTCCCCCCACTTGTAGGGACTGAGGTCCCTTTTCTGCCCAATTTAGAAGGTCAAAAGGCTGAGCCACGCTGCTAACTTCAACCAGGGTGCAATGAGAACCCCTCTGGCGCGCGTCTCCAAAGCGCATCGTGTTTCTTCCTCTCCTCTTTTTTCCCCTTCCTTCCATCTTTCCCCCCTTTTTTGCCTTTGTCTCCAACCGGAGGCCGGGTCTGGGGGTGCTTGGCTTGGGGTATGCGTGTGTGTCCCCTTCCCATTTGGGACCGAGAAGAAAGGAAACAGAACCTCTCCAAGCGCAGGAGAAGCATCCAAAAACACCTCAAGAGAAATGTTTCCTCGAGAGCGACTATGGCATCCAAAGCATAAAGGAGACGCCCCAAAACAGAGCTAAACGCACCAATTTCTAGATTAGAACCTGATCCTGCTTCTCCCCCAAACAGAACTTGAATTTTCCACTTTAATTGGAAACAACAAACTATTTTTTCCTCTCCAAACGCGACTCACAAAGGCGCAAAAAAAGGCTAACACCTTCCCAAAGAGTGGTCAACAAGTGGGTCAATACCGGACCCTGACCTCCATAAAAATAGGTTCATTTTCTCCCCATATCATCCCCACAACCCCCCAACGGGGTCCCCGAGGGTGCCCGAGCCTACTTTTCCCCCAAACAGAACTCAATTCTTTCCCTTTGATTTGACACACAACCTCTTTTTTTCTCTCCAAACGCGACTCACAAAGACGCAAAAGTGGCGTTTCCAAAACCTTCCCAAAGCAGGGACAACAAGTGGGTCAATACTGTACCCCAACCTCCATCAAATAGGCTCATTTTCTCCCCATATCAGCCCCACAATCTCCCAACCCGAGCCTGCTTCTCCCCCAAACAGAACTTGAAAATTTCCCTCTGAAACCCAACCTCTTTTTTCTTCTCCAAACGTGACTCACAAAGGCGCAAAAGCGGCGCCTCCAAAACCTTCCCAAACAAGGGACAACAAGTGGGTCAATATTGTACCCCAACCTCCATCAAATAGGCTCATTTTCTCCCCACATCATCCCCAGAACCCCATAACTCGAGCCTGCTTCTCCCCCAAACAGAACTTGAATCTTTCCCTCTGAAACACGACCTGTTTTTTCCTCTCCAAACGCGACTCACAAAGGCGCAAAAGCGGCGTCTCCAAAACCTTCCCAAACAGTGGATCAATACCGGACCCCAACCCGCATAAAATAGGTTCATTTTCTCCCCATATCATCCCCACAACCCCCAACGTGGTCTCCGAGGGTACCCGAGCCTGCTTCTCCCCCAAACAGAACTCAAATCTTTCCCTTTGATTTGAAACACAACCTCTTTTTTCCTCTCCAAACGCGACTCACAAAGGCGCAAAAGCAGCGTCTCCAAAACCTTCCCAAACAGAGGCCACAAGCGGGTCGATACCGAACCCCAACCTCATTCAAATAGGTCCATTTCTCCCTTCTTCTCCCCCCATAACCCCCCAACGGGTATCTCCGAGGTACTTACAGTCCTGAGGTCGTGGTCGAGGTGAGGTAAGCGTCCCAGGAGGAACCCGGGCGAGGCGGAGAAGGGAGGCGAGTAATCCAAAACCCCAAAAAGGGGCGACTTTGGGGGTCCCAAAGACAGCGGGGAAGTGGGGGGCACCAACCCAGAAAGCCCCCCACAATCCTGTCGCCAGGGGAGGCTCTTTGGTCGCGGCTGGTTTATTCCTTCACCCCGCGCCGCCTTCTTCCCTGGCTCGACCCCGGGGCGAAGCGTGCCAAGCCGGGAGGGGGCATCATCTTTCCCGGACCCTCGAGGAGCAAAAGCAGCCGGGAAGGAGCCGAGGAGCCCACCCAAGCCTGGTCGGAGGAGGGGTCCCTTCCACAGTGCCCTCTTCTTCTTCTTGGAAAGGCTTTCTTCTTCTCCTTTTGCTTACTCTTTTGGCTCCTTTTTTGGAAAGGCTCCTTCCACAGTGCTGTCTTCTCCTTGGAGAGGCCCCTTCCTTCTTATTTCTTCCCTTCCTTCCCTTGGAGAGGCTTTCTACTTCGTCCTTGGCTTTTTCTTCTTCTAGGAAAGGCTTCCTCCTTCTCCTTTTGCTTCCTCTTTTTTGCAAAGGCTCCTCTTCCACAATGCCAAAGGCTTCCTCTTCCTTCTCCCTTTCTCTTCTCTCCTTCTACAGTGCTGTCTTCTCCTTCTTATTTCTTCCCTTCCTTCCCTTGGAGAGGCTTTCTGCTTCCTCCTTTGCTACTTCTCCTTCTCCTTACTCTTTTTGCAAAGGCTTCCTCCTCCTTCTCCCTTTCTCTCCTCTTTTTGCAAAGGCTCCTTCTCCTTGGAAAGGCTCCTTCCTTCTTATTTCTTTCCTTCCTTCCCTTGGAGAGGCTTTCTGCTTCTTCCTTTGCTACTCCTTCTTGGAGAGGTTTCCTTCTCCTTACTCCTTTTGCAAAGGCTTCTTCCACAGTGCCTTCTTTTTCTAGGAGAGGCTCCTTCTCCTTTCTCCCTTTGCTTCTTCTTCTTGGAGAGGCCCCTTCTTCCTTTTGGAAAGACTCTATCCACAGTGTTGTCTTCTCCTTGTAGAGACTCCTTCCTTCTTATTTCTTTCCTTCCTTCCCTTGGAGAGGCTTTCTGCTTCCTCCTTTGCTGCTGCTTCTTCTTGGAGAGGCTTCCTCCTTCTCCTTTTGCTTACTCTTTTGGCAAAGGCTCCTTCCACACTGCCAAAGGCTTCCTGCTTCTCCCTTTCTCACCTCTTTTTGCAAAGGCTCCTTCTACAGTGCTGTCTTCTTGGAGAGGCTCCTTCCTTCTTATTTCTCCACTTCCTTCCCTTGGAGAGGCTTTCTGCTTCGTCCTTTGCTGCTGCTTCTTCTTGGGGAGGTTTCCTGCTTCTCCTTTTGCTTACTCTTTTGGCAAAGGCTCCTTTCACAGTACCCAAGGCTTCCTGCTTCTCCTTCTCATTCCTCTTATTGGAAATCCTCCTTCCACAGTGCTGTCTTCTCCTTCCTTCTCCTTTGCTTCCCTCCCTTGGAAGCTTCTCCTTTATGCTTCTTCTTTCCTTCCTCTTTATGCAAAGGCTCCTTCCACAGTGCTGTCTTCTCCTTCCTTCTCTTGGAGAGGTTTTCTGCTTCGTCCTTTGCTTCTTCTTCTTCTTGGAGAGCCTTTCTGCTTTTTCCTTCCTTGCAAAGGCTCCTTCCTCCTCCTTCTCCCTTTCCTTCCTCTCTTCTCCTGGGAGAGGCTCCTTCCTTCTTCTTTCTTTGCTTCTTCCCTGCTTATTCTTCTCCTTGGGAAGGCTCTCTCCTACCTTCTCCCTTTGCTTCTTCTTGGAGAGGTTTCCTGCTTCGCCCTTTGCTGCTCCTCCTCCTCCTTCTTGGAGAGGCTTCCTTGTCTTCCTGCTTCTTCCACAGCACCGTCTTCTTCTTCTTCTTCTTCTTCTTCTTGGAGAGGCTCTTTCCTTCCTTCCCTCCGGGGCTTCTCCTCCATCCGCCGTCCAACACGAGCCCTTCTTCCCCTCTTGATGCCCTGCTCTTCGGGGCTCTCAGCTTTGCCAACCTCGGTCTCTCCGGCCAGGAAGAAGCCCCGGCGCTGCCTGTTCCCAGCACATGGCCCACCACGGAGGAGGCTCTCCCTTCCTCGTCCTTTTCCTCCGGTTCCTTCGGCTGCTTCTCCGGCTGCTCGCTTCCTCCTCGCGCTCCGGTCCCCGCCGAGGAAGAGGAAAAGCCAGAGGAAGGAAGGAAGGAAGGAAGGAAGGAAGGAAGGAAGGAAGGAAGGAAGGAAGGAAGGAAGGAAGGAGGAAGGGAGGCTGGCCCAGCCCGCTCGCTCGCTCGCCCGCTTCACCCCCGCCTCGCGCCCAGCAGGGGGCGCTCCACCCCCGCCGCAGCCGCCGCCGCAACAAGCCTCCCGCTCAGACAAGCCCAGACTTGGGAGGGAACCCCAAAGGCCATCTAGTCTGACCCCACTGAAAGGAAGGCAGGCACCATCCATGCCATCCTGGCACACTCTTGTTTAGACACCCAAAGGAGGAGACTATCAGACTCCAAGGCAGTCTGTGTTCCACTAAAGTTGAAAGGGAACCCCAAAGGCCATCTAGTCCGACCCCACGCCAACAGGGAGGAAGATATCACCCAAGCCATCCTGGCACACTCTACTTAGACACCCAAAGGAGGAGACTATCAGACTGCAAGACAGCCTGTGTTCCACTAGTGTTGGAAGGGAACCCCAAAGGCCATCTAGTCTGACCCCACACTGAAAGGAAAGAAGGCACCATCCATGCCATCCTGGCACACTCTTGTTTAGACACCCAAAGGAGGAGACTATCAGACTCCAAGGCAGTCTGTGTTCCACTAAAGTTGGAAGGGAACCCCAAAGGCCATCTAGTCCGACCCCACGCCAACAGGGAGGAAGATATCACCCAAGCCATCCTGGCACACTCTACTTAGACACCCAAAGGAGGAGACTATCAGACTCCAAAGCAGTCTGTATTCCACTAAAGTTGAAAGGGAACCCCAAAGGCCATCTAGTCCGACCCCACGCCAACAGGGAGGAAGATATCACCCAAGCCATCCTGGCACACTCTACTTAGACACCCAAAGGAGGAGACTATCAGACTCCAAGGCAGTCTGTGTTCCACTAAAGTTGGAAGGGAACCCCAAAGGCCATCTAGTCCGACCCCACGCCAACAGGGAGGAAGATATCACCCAAGCCATCCTGGCACACTCTACTTAGACACCCAAAGGAGGAGACTATCAGACTCCAAAGCAGTCTGTATTCCACTAAAGTTGAAAGGGAACCCCAAAGGCCATCTAGTCCGACCCCACGCCAACAGGGAGGAAGATATCACCCAAGCCATCCTGGCACACTCTACTTAGACACCCAAAGGAGGAGACTATCAGACTCCAAAGCAGTCTGTATTCCACTAAAGTTGAAAGGGAACCCCAAAGGTCATTTAGTACGATCCCACGCTGACAGGGAGGAAGGTATTGTTGGGAATCATCCTGGACTACTCAAGTCTAGATGTAGTTATCTAGATGATAGAGTTAGATTGAGGGAATCCTTTCCCTATTTCCAAAGCATGCCCAGATAGGCTTTACTGTGTTTCACTCCATTCTGTTTATGTCACATCCCTTACTTTGAAGTTAGTAGAAATGTGACTCTCCAGGGACACTAACTTCCCATTGGTCAGAATGTTTTATGGCCCCAAGAAACTGGACCATGAGGTTGGAACCATTTTGGTTCCTTCTTCTCCCTTTGTTCTTCAAGCTAACAAGAAACATCTCACCATCTCTCCTGGCAAGATGTAACTATTTAGATGCAGTAGAGTCTCACTTATCCAACATAAACCGGCCGGCAGAACGTTGGATAAGTGAATATGTTGGATAATAAGGAGGCATTAAGGAAAAGCCTATTAAACATGAAATTTGTTTATGATTTTACAAATTAAGCACCGAAACATCATGTTATGCAACAAATTTGACAGAAAAAGTAGTTCAATACGCAGTAATACTATATAGTAATTACTGTATTTACAAATTTAGCACCAAAATATCACAATATATTGAAAACATTGACTACAAAATGCGTTGGATAATCCAGAACGTTGGATAAGTGAGTGTTGGATAAGTGAGACTCTACTGTGTTTGTTATTTTTCCTTTCTTATTTTTCCTTAGAAACCAGTCTAGAGTAGACTAGACAGCTCCCAAGCCTTTCTATCTACAATGGAATTCTTTTCACCTGAATAAATGCTTTTGAACTTTTACGGAGACTCGATTGCCATCCTAAGCTGAAAGGCTTCTCTTTGCTCGCCCCGTCTAAGTAACTGTTGCATTTGAAAGCTTTTGCTTTTGCTACTCTGCTGCATTTTGTTCTGTGTTCCACTAGTGTTGGAAGGGAACCCCAAAGGCCATCTAGTCTGACCCCACACTGAAAGGAAGGAAGGCACCATCCAAGCCATCCTGGCACACTCTTGTTTAGACACCCAAAGGAGGAGACTATCAGACTCTTAAGGCAGTCTGTGTTCCACTACAGTTGGAAGGGAACCCCAAAGGCCATCTAATAATAATAATAATAATAATAATAAACAACTTTATTTACTGTATATACTCGAGTATAAGCCTAGTTTTTCAGCCTTTTTTTTTAAGACTGAAAAGCCCCCCTCGGCTTATACTTGGGTGAGGGTCCTGGTTGGCTTATATTCGGGCTGGCTTATACTTGAGCATATACGGTAATTTTATTGGCATCTCGGCTTATACTGGAGTCAATGTTTTCCCAGTTTTTTTGTGGTAAAATAGGTGCCTCGGCTTATATTCAGGTCGGCTTATACTCGTGTTTATACGGTATTTAAGGCTGCACTTTCCTCCCCTTTAAATATCTCATTTTTTACCATTTCTGGAGGCCAAACTGCAAGTTTCGGTGGAGAGAGGCTGACATTTCCCATCTGGGGAAAGGCAGGTGACATTTCCCTGTATGCTTGCAGATCCACTCCTTGCAAAGGCAGAAGGAAGGCTTTTGTCTGAAGACGGCCTCGGTTTTGGCCTGAGATGACATTTCCCTCCTCAGCAGCCGAAAGATGGATGGAGAGCTCATTCGCTCTGGCGCTTATCAGCTGTTTCCTTGCAAAGAAAGAGATCTCTTTCTGATCTTGACCTGGATGTCAGGATCAAAAACACCGGTGCCGGCATTGGGATCCTTACCTGGGTTTTGATAGGAGACACTTTACACTTAAAAGATGTCAAGTTTCTCCCCGGCTGGAGTCCAAATCTGGGCAGACAGAAGGCTTTGTTATGATTGTTTTTAATTGAGATGCTGTCCTATGTGTTGGCAAAGACTTTCATGGCCGGAATCACTGGGTTGCTGTGAGTTTTCCAGCCTGTCTGGCCATGTTCCAGAATCATTCTCTCCTGATGTTTCGCCCACATCTACGGCAGGCATCCTCAGAGGTTGTGCGGCCTGTTGAGAATTAGGCAAGTTGCGTTTATATATCTGTGGAATGATGGGTGGGAGAGAGAAAGAACTCTTGTCTGTTGGATGTTGCAATTGGTCACCTTGATTAGCATTGAATGGCCTGGCAGCTTCAAAGCCTGGTTGCTTCCTGCCCGGGGAAATCCGTGTTAGCTGGCCTGGATTGTTTCCTGTCTGGAATTCCCAGCAGGATGGGAAACACATCCAGGCATCCTGAAGGTTGGTGGTTCGAATTTGTGAGGCGGGGTGAGCTCCTGTCTGTCAGCTCTAGCTTGCGGGGACATGAGAGAAGGCTCCCAGCAGGATGGTAACACATCCAGGCATTGTGAAAGTTAGCGGTTCGAATCCATGATAGGGTGAGCTCCTGTCTGTCAGCTCTAGCTTGCGGGGACATGAGAGAAGGCTCCCAGCAGGATAGTAACACATCCAGGCATTGTGAAAGTTGGCAGTTCGAATCCATGAGATAGGGTGAGCTCCCGTCTGTCAGCTCTAGCTTGCGGAGACATGAGAGAAGGCTCCCAGCTAATATTCTGGGCAATGTCCCCTGGTCAATGTCTCTGTAGACGGCCAATTCTCTCACACCAGAAGCGACTTGCAGTATGTTCTCAAGTCCCTTCTGACATGATAAATTTTTTTTTTGCAATACTGTATTCACACTTGCTTCAAACAGACAAGGATTCTTTTTCCCACCCTGGATTTTCCACAGGTATATATATATATATATATATATATATATATATATATATATACACACACACACACTCCACTTGCTTTATTGCCAACAGAACCTGTGATGATGTCATTATCCAGAAATGAAGGCGAAACGTCAGGAGAGCATGCTACTGGTACATGGTAATACAGCCTGAAAAACTCACAGCAACCCAGTTGGACCTTGAATTCCTTTTTTGTGAGGCTTTGGCCAGTCCTTAGATCCATTTTTTTGAGATTTTTTTTATAATACTTGACAAATAACTTCAGTGGCCGGAGGTTATGGATATCTAACGGGCCGGCAGAAGCTTGGATAAGCGAATATCTTGGATAATAAGGAGGGATTAAGGAAAAGCCTATTAAACATCAAATTAGGTTATGATTTTACAAATTAAGCACCAAAACATCACATTATAAAACACATTTGAGAGGAAAAGTAGTTGAATACGCAGTAATGTTATGCTGTAATTACTGCATTTACGAATTTAGCACCAAAATATCACGATATGTTGAAAACATTGACTGCAAAAATGGCTTGAATTATCCAGAAGCTTGGATAAGCGAAGCTTGGATGAGTGAGACTCTACTGTATTGTAATAAATAATGATGATAATAATAATAATAATAATAATAATTTCCATCTGCCTGGCCTTGATATTTGCATCTGAGAGAAGGAAGAAACCACATTGCTTCGTATCTCCTTGTGCAATGGAGCAACTGGCATGGTTTGGTGATGCTATCTGCATAGACAGACCCACAAAAAGGCCTTTGTTGGGTCCGGAAGGTGAGGAGTCCCTCTTGATGTGATATTAGCTTGGCTTGGCATCTGTTTATCGCCTCTTCCAAGGCTCAGTTGGCACAGAGTGGCATGGAGATATTCAGCCCAAAAGGAATAGCATTAACAAGAAAGAGGGATACCTTTCGGATGCCAGTTTGGATAGCCGAGGCCTCCATTTGGCCACCTCGCTTGGTGCCCAAACCCTGTAATTCTGGTCCTTCCCAAGCCCTAATTTCCCACTGGGAGGAATAAAAGGTCTGTTGAACCTGGTTTGTGTGTTTTTCCTTTTCCATTTCCAAAAGGGATGTCTGTGGAGGACCACAGCTTAACCACAGCTTTTATCCATTTCAGAAAAAGGAATGCTGCGCATGGCGTGAGCTTGTAATGAAGCCCATGATTGCGGAATAGCTATAGATCGGGGGGCTATTGGGTGTTGGGAATCACCCTGGACTACTCAAGTCTAAATGTAGTCAGATAGATGATAGAGTGCTTATCTCCATGGTGGCACATTGCGTTAAAGCGCTGAGCTGCTGAACTTGCGGACCGAAAGGTCCCAGGTTCAAATCCCGGTGGCGGAATGAGCGCCCGCTGTTAGCCCCAGCTCCTGCCAACCTAGCAGTTCGAAAACATGCAAATGTGAGTAGATCAATAGGCTCCGGCGGGAAGGTAAGGGCACTCCATGCAGTCATGCCGGCCACATGACCTTGGAGGTGTCTATGGACAACGTCGGCTCTTCGGTTTAGACATGGAGATGAGCACCAACCCCCAAAGTGTGAGTAGATCAATAAGTACTGCACCAACCCCCAGAGTCAGTCACGACTGGACTTAACGTCATGGAAAAACCTTTACCTTTTACCTAGATGATAGAGTTAGATTGAGGGAATCCTTTCCCTGTTTCCAAAGCATGCCTAGACAGGCTTTACTGTGTTTCACTCCATCCTGTTACGTCACAGCCCTTACTTTGAAGTTAGCAGAAATGTGAATCTCCAGGGACACTAACTTCCCATTGGTCAGAATGTCTTTTATGGCCCCAAGAAACTGGACCATGAGGTTGGAACCATTTTGGTTCAGTCTTCTCCCTTTGTTCTTCAAGCTAACAACACGTCCTGCCATCTCTCCTGGCAAGACGTGAGTATTTAGATGTTTGTTATTTTTCCTTAGAAACCAGTCTAGAGTAGACTAGACAGCTCTCAAGCCTTTCTATCTACAATGGAGTTCTTTTTACCTGAATAAATATTTTTTGAACTTTTACTGAGACTCTGCAATCAATTGCCATCCTAAGCTGAAAGGCTTCTCTTTGCTCGCCCCGTGTAAGTAACTGTTGCATTTGAAAGCTTCTGCTTTTGCTACTCTGCTGCATTTTGGTGGAATCTCCCCCAGAGAGGGTTGAATTGAGTCTAACCGCTCAGAGATTACCACAACATTGGGAAAGGGGATTGGACCCAAATAAGTCCGGCTTATGAGGGTTGGTTGGAAACCTCCTCGTCTTCTCCGCTCTTGCCAGACGATTATTGTTCTTTGCGCACTTGGTTCTCTCTCGGGAAGGAAGGCGAGGAGAGAAGTGTCGATGATCAGACCCGAGGGAGAAATGTTCCTTGCCGAGCCCTAATGCGTTCTTTGGAAGGCCTTTCCAAGACTTTGAAAGAGGGCGAGAACGGAGAAGAATATTTGCTAAACGAAAAAAGATTGCAGAGACCTTGCGTTCCTGAACATTGCGTTGGCATTTGGAGAACGCCCCTTTCAGTGCAGATCAAACTATAGGATGGAGTACTTCCTCATTCTTCCGCACACACACGCTGCTGGATATTTTTATGGTGTCGTAAATTAGTTAAATTAGCCTCCCCGCATAAATCAGTACCTAAATTTTCTATTCAACAGATGCAACTGTCTTTTGAGTTGCTTAGGTCAACAACAAGCTTGGCTATTATTAATGGTCAGGAGCTCAATCCAACCGGGTGGCTTCGAACTCATGACTTCTCGGCCAGTAGTGATTTATTGCAGCTGGCTACTAACCAGCCCTCCGGTCATCTAGTCCAACCCAAGGAAAGTACTCTTGAGAAATGTCTAGCCAACTTCTATTTAAAAACTTCCAAATTCTGAGATTCCATTACACTTTAACGCAACTTATCCTAATATTTTAATGAATATTTCTGCAAATATTTCAATGCATTTTTCTGGGGATATTTTAGTTAATACCCTGTTTCCCCGAAAATAAGACAGTGTCTTATATTAATTTTTGCTCCCAAAGATGCGCTAGGTCTTATTTTCAGGGGATGTCTTATTTTTCCACAAAGATGAATTCACATTTATGGTTGAATTTTTAAAAATGAAAATTTATTATCTACTGTACAGTAGTTGTCATCATCAAACAGCATAACCAAACTGTGAATCCTTTCAAGAATTTCTATATTATATTTTATTGCTTTACTGTTTTAAAATTACTTTTTAAAATTTCTGTTTGTATGTAAATTTCTGTTGTTGTTGTTTGCTTGTCCCTGTGTAAGCTGCCCTGAGTCCCTTCTGGGAGATGGAAGTGGGATACAAGGATAAAGTTATATTATTATTATTATTATTATTATTATTATTATTATTTCTTGTTACTACCTTTATTTCCATGTACAACGATCTATGGTATGTACATTTACCGATCCTGCATGCTTCCAAACAAAAACTTTGCTAGGTCTTACTTTCGGGGGAGGCCTTATATTTAGCAATTCAGCAAAACCTCTACTAGGTCTTATTTTCTGGGGATGTCTTATTTTCAGGGAAACAGGGTATTTCTGCAAATATTTCTATGCATTTTTCTGGGGATATTTTAGTTAATATTTCTGCAAATATTTCTATGCATTTTTCTGGGAATATTCTGCAAATATTCCTATGAATATTTCTGGATTTCCCACTCTGTTTTCAGAGTGTTGTTCTTTATATAGGCTTTTCCTTAATCCCTCATTACTCAACATTTCCTCTTATCCAACACTTTTATTTTTCAGTGATTCAGTGATTCTGTTCGCCTATACTTGAAAATTACCTTGGGCTGGCCCTGCCAGGCACAGCTAGTGTATATATATGTGTGTGTGAGTGTGTGTAGCTTCTCTCCTTTGCACCAGCCTCCAGTGCTGCAGCGTGCATTAGAATTAACTCTATGCAAATCACTGGAACACAGATATTAAAACACAGCTGGGAAAAGGGAGGGCGAAAACCCACTCCTTTGTCATTGAAACAAAAGCCTTTGAAGAAGAAGAAATGAGCGAGGAATGGAATGGGTTTCTTGCTCCAGCTCCTGCCCCAAGACCCTTCTTTTCTCTCATTCCCTTGCCATTGCGGCCTGCGAAGGGATGTTTTGTTGCCGCCACCGCCTGTGTTGTTTGTTGTGTTCTGTTTTCCAACAAGCCTGTTGGACATATGGTGCCTCTCAGCGGGGCTTTGGGGCTTTGGAGGGTGTGTGTGTGTGTCGCAGATCCTTTTAATGCTAAGCGGTTCCCTAGACTCGCTCGGATGTCCATCTGTGTCGGGAGACGTAGCTCTCCAAAGGGCCATCGCTCTCCAAGGCCTTTGTGTCGCCCAAGTTGCCGGTCCTAGGAACATCACACTTTGGATAAGGAAAGACACAAAGGTGATGTGTAGTTTTTTCTCATGAGGCTTGAGGCTCAATTTGGTAGTGCCCAGATAAGGATAGATAATTGAAAATGTTAGCAAAAATGGTAAATAACAACAAACCAAACCAGGGTTCTTGAGTGCCAAGGCATTCTAGTTGCGTCTACATTATAGATTTAATGCAGTTTGGGACTGCAACTCCCAATGAATGAGGATAATAATGAGGATGATAATAATAATAATAGAACCATAAAATCATTAACTTGGAAGTGATCCCAAGGGTCATCCAGTCCAACCCCTGCCACGCAGGAAAAGCACAATCGAAGCCCTCCCAATAGATGACCATCCAACTCCTGAATGACGATGAGGATGATGATGATGATTATGAAGATGATTGCAGAACCATACAATCGTAAATTTGGAAGAGATCTTGAGAGCCATCTAGTCCAACCCCCTGCCATGCAGGAAAAGCACAATCAAAGCACTCCCTATAGATGACCATCCAACTCCTGGATGACGATGACAATGATGATGATGATGATGATGATTGCAGAACCAAACAATCGTAAACTTGGAAGAGATCTTGAGGGCCATCTAGCCCAACCCCCTGCCATGCAGGAAAAGCACAATCAAAGCACTCCCAATAGATGACCATCCAACTCCTGGATGATGATGACAATGATGATGATGATGATGATTGCAGAACCATACAATCGTAAATTTGGAAGAGATCTTGAAAGCCATCTAGTCCAAGCCCCTGCCATGCAGGAAAAGCACCATCAAAGCCCTCCCAATAGATGACCATCCAGCTCCTGGATGATGATGATCATAGAATCATAGACTTCGAAGAGATCCCAAAGGTCATCCAGTCCAAGCCACCGGCCATGGAGAAAAAGCACAATCAAAGCCCTCCCTATAGATGACCATCCAGCTCCTGGATGATGAAGATCATAGAATCATAGACTTCAAAGAGATCCCAAGGGTCATCCAGTCCAAGCCACCGGCCACACAGAAAAAGCACAATCAAAGCCCTCCCAAGAGATGACCATCCAACTCCTGGATGATGATGATCACAGAATCATAGACTTCAAAGAGATCCTGAGGGTCATCTAGTCGAAGTCACCGGCCATGCAGAAAAAGCACAATCAAAGCCCTCCTGATAGATGACCATCCAACCCCTGGATGATGATGATAACGATAATAATAATAATAATAATGTGTTATTATGCATCTACACCAGGCCTGGGCCAACTTGGGCCCTCCAGGTGTTTTGGACTTCAACTCACACAATTCCTAACAGCCTACCGGCTGTTAGGAATTGTGTGAGTTGAAGTCCAAAACACCTGGAGGGCCCAAGTTGGCCCAGGCCTGTGATAGAGCCTCCGCTGTAGGTTTTGAAGCAGAGGCCGGATGGCCATCTGTCGGGGATGCTTTGATTGTGTGGGTTGGACTGGATGACCCTTCCAACTGTAGGAGCCTGTGATTCTCACTCTAGGCCTGAGCTTCTACATTGGCACATTGATGCTCCAGGTGAGCCATTGGTATTCTGACGGCGGCGGCAGAGATCTTCCTCCCCATTGAGGCCTGGATCCGTTTGCCTTAATCTCGGCGTCTAAATCCATCTCGCGGCTAATCCCAGGAGCCCGGCTGCAGAGGGCATGTGGCTGCCTTTTTAATTTCATTTGAAACAGACGCCTCCCCCTGCTTTTCTTCTCTTTCTCAGATGCCTTTTTTCCCCTATGCTCCCTCCTCCTTTTCTTCTTTAATTCAGGGTGGAATGTGTGGCGGAGATAAGGGGCTCGGAGGCAGCCAGTGGGCCGAGGAAGTTATCGCCACTCGCAGCTGCATCCGCCTGGTGACATCTGCAAGGAGCCAGGAAGCCAAAGAGTGCGCGCCTATGCGCTCTATGCGCTCGCCTTGGCACAGAGAGCATCGCCGGGCCGCCTCTGTGGCCTTGCCAGGCCTTTCCATCCCTTTCCATGACCTTCGGCACCTTCTGCACATTCCAACTCCCTTGGCTGGGACTTTCTACCTGAAAATCAAGTGCTTTTGGTTTTTGGTCACTCCACCCCCACCAAAAACTAATAAGAAGGGACCACTAAGGCCATCTAGTCCAGCCAGAACTAGGGTATTAGACCGCTCTGGAAAAAGTTGTGAGAAATATATAT
Source organism: Anolis carolinensis (assembly GCF_035594765.1). Classification (NCBI taxonomy): domain Eukaryota; kingdom Metazoa; phylum Chordata; class Lepidosauria; order Squamata; family Anolidae; genus Anolis; species Anolis carolinensis. The sequence continues at coordinate 3,874,619 of NW_026943820.1, forward strand.
GGGGCTATGGATTGTCTAATCGATAGACTGTAAGATAAAAATCGTACAATCACAGCGTCAAAAGGGACCAATAAGGCCATCTAGTCCAGCCCCTTCGACACAAGGAAATTAATCAATAAACCGCAAGATAAAAATCGTATAATCATAGCTTCAGAAGGGACCACTAAGGCCATCTAGTCCAGCCAGAACTAGGGTATTAGACTGCTCTGGAAAAAGTTGTGAGAAATATATATGGGGCTATGGATTGTCTAATTGATAGACCGTAAGATAAAAATCGTACAATCATAGCATTGGAAGGGACCCCTAAGGCCATCTAGTCAGAAGGGACCACTGAGGCCATCTAGTCCAGCCCCGTCAACAGGAAGAATTATGCTATTAGAGCGCTCCAGAAAAAAGTTGTGAGAAATATATATGGGCTGGTGTATTGTTTAATCTATAGACCGTAAGATAAAAATTGTACAATCATAGCGTCAGAAGGGACCACTAAGGCCATCTAGTCCAGCCCCTTTGACACAAGGAAATTAATCAATAGACCGTAAGATAAAAATCGTACAATCATAGCATCGGAAGGGACCCCTAAGGCCATCTAGTCAGAAGGGACCACTGAGGCCATCTAGTCCAGCCCCTTTGACACAAGGAAATTAATCAATAGACCGCAAGATAAAAATCGTACAATCATAGCTTCAGAAGGGACCACTAAGGCCATCTAGTCCAGCCAGAACTAGGGTATTAGACTGCTCTGGAAAAAGTTGTGAGAAATATATATGGGGCTATGGATTGTCTAATCGATAGACCGTAAGATAAAAATCGTACAATCATAGCATCGGAAGGGACCCCTAAGGCCATCTAGTCAGAAGGGACCACTGAGGCCATCTAGTCCAGCCCCTTCAACAGGAAGTATTATGCTATTAGAGCGCTCCAGAAAAAAGTTGTGAGAAATATATATGGGCTGGTGTATTGTTTAATCTATAGACCGTAAGATAAAAATTGTACAATCATAGCGTCAGAAGGGACCACTAAGGCCATCTAGTCCAGCCCCTTTGACACAAGGAAATGTATTGTCTAATCAATAGACCGTAAGATAAAAATCGTACAATCATAGCGTCGGAAGGGACCCCTGAGGCCATCTAGTCCAGCCCCTTTGACACAAGGAAATTAATCAATAGACCGTAAGATAAAAATCGTACAATCATAGCATCGGAAGGGACCACTGAGGCCATCTAGTCCAGCCCCTTTGACACAAGGAAATTAATCAATAGACCGTATAAGATAAAAATCATACACTCATAGCATTGGAAGGGACCACTAAGGCCATCTAGTCCAGCCCCTTCGACACAAGGAAATGTATTGTCTAATCAATAGACCGTAAGATAAAAATCGTACAATCATAGCGTCGGAAGGGACCCCTGAGGCCATCTAGTCCAGCCCCTTTGACACAAGGAAATTAATCAATAGACCGTAAGATAAAAATCGTACAATCATAGCATCGGAAGGGACCACTGAGGCCATCTAGTCCAGCCCCTTCGACACAAGGAAATGTCTAATCGATAGACCGTAAGATAAAAATCGTACAATCATAGCGTCGGAAGGGACCCCTGAGGCCATCTAGTCCAGCCCCTTTGACACAAGGAAATTAATCAATAGACCGTAAGATAAAAATCGTACAATCATAGCATCGGAAGGGACCACTGAGGCCATCTAGTCCAGCCCCTTCGACACAAGGAAATGTCTAATCGATAGACCGTAAGATAAAAATCGTACAATCATAGCGTCGGAAGGGACCACTAAGGCCATCTAGCCCAGCCCCTTCAACACAAGGAAATTAATCAATAGACCGTAAGATAAAAATCGTACAATCATAGCATCGGAAGGGACCACTGAGGCCATCTAGCCCAGCCCCTTCGACAGGAGGAATTATGCTATTAGAGCGCTCCAGAAAAGGTTGTGAGAAATACATATGAGGTGATGGATTGTTTAATCAATAGACCGTAAGATAAAAATCATAAAATCATAGCGTCGGAAGGGACCACAAAGGCCATCTAGTCCAGCCCCTTCGACAGGAAGAATTATGCTATTAGAGCGCTCCAGAAAAAGTTGTGAGAAATATATATGGGGCTATGGATTGTCTAATCAATAGACTGCAAGATAAAAATAGTACAATCATAGCGTCAGAAGGGACCACAAAGGCCATCTAGTCGGAAGGGACCACAAAGGCCATCTAGTCCAGCCCCTTCGACACAAGGAAATGCCTAATCAATAGACCGCAAGATAAAAATCATACACTCATAGCAACGGAAGGGACCACAAAGGCCATCTAGTCCAGCCCCTTCGACACAAGGAAATGTATTGTCTAATCAATAGACCACAAGATAAAAATCGTAAAATCATAGCATCGGAAGGGACCACAAAGGCCATCTAGTCCAGCCCCTTCGACACAAGGAAATGTCCAATCGATAGACCGTAAGATAAAAATCATACACTCATAGCGTCGGAAGGGACCACAAAGGCCATCTAGTCCAGCCCCTTCTACAGGATGAACTGTGCTATTAGAGAGCTCCAGAAAAAAGTTGTGAGAAATATATATGGGCCGGTATATTGTTTAATCTATAGACCGTAAGATAAAAATTGTACCATCATAGAGTCAAAAGGGACTACTAAGGCCATCTAGTCCAGCCCCTTCGACAGGATGAACTATGCTATTAGAGCGCTCCAGAAAAAAGTTGTGAGAAATACATATGGGGCGATGTATTGTTGAAGGTCTTTGTGGCCAAGATCACCAGGTTGTGAGTTTTTCGGGTCATGCTCTCGTAGCATTCTCTCCTGACGTTTTGCCTGCACCTGTGGATAATAACATCTTCAGAGGTTCTGTTGGTAGTGAGGCAAGTGGAGTGTGTGTGTGTTATAAATAAAGAACAACACTCAGAAGACAGGGGAATTCCAGACAGGAAACCATCAAGGCCAGCTAACATCGCCCAACAAAGGATTCCCCCAAGGCAGGAAGCAGCCAGGCTTTGAAGCTGCAAGGTGTGTGGCCCTCGACATGTGTGTGTTGTAAATAAAGAATAACACTCAGAAGACAGGAAATTCCAGACCGGAAACAATCAGGGCCAGGTAACACCCCCCCCCCCCCAACAAAGGATTCCTCCAAGGCAGGTTTTGAAGCTGCGAGGTGTGCAGCCCTCGGCATGTGTGCGTTGTAAATAAAGATCAGCAGTCCAAAACAGGGGAATTCCAGACAAGAAACAATCAGGGCCAGCTAACACCCCCCACAACAAAGGATTCCCCCAGGCAGGAAGCAGCCAGGCTTTGAAGCTGCAAGGCGTGTGGCCCTCGACATGTGTGCGTTGTAAATAAAGATCAACAGTCCAAAACAGGGGAATTCCAGACAAGAAACAATCAGGGCCAGCTAACACCGGCCAACAAAGGATCCCCCAGGCAGGAAGCAGCCAGGCTTTGAAGCTGCAAGGCTATTAAATGCTAATCAATGTGGCCAATGGCAACATTCACAGACATCATATCTTTCTCCCATCCTGGACATCATTCTCACAACCTCTGAGGATGCCTGCTATAGATGTGGGTGAAACATCAGGAGAGAATGCTTCTGGAACATGGCCATACAGCCCGGAAAACACACAGAAGCCCAGTGATTCTGGCTGTGAAAGCCTTTGACAACACTCTCAAATGTTTTGACGGAATCTCTTTTCTTATCGTTGTGATCCATTGAAGCGGAGGTTATTATTCCGGACTGCAAGACCCATCATCTTCTAACTAGCATGGCCAGCAGGATTCTGGGAAGTGTAGTGACCAAAAAAAGGAGAGAACTTTCCCAACTTCTGGGAAGTTGGCGGCAGTGTTGTGTGTCCAGAGCCGTAGCCCTTTGCGGATGGCCTTTGGGGGGTTGTTGTTTTGTGAATGGAACAGGACAAGAGGCGTTTTTTGGGAAGCCGGCCAAGGCCTTGGCCACTTGCCCCATTCCCAGGCTAAAAACAGGCCCTTTGTTATCAGGGCAGGAGTCCGTTTCCCTTTCTCCGAGCCCCACCCGGCCCATGCTCGGGGAGATAACCGGCTTTTCTATGGGGCAAAAGGTGGGCTGCGGCACAAAAGAGACCCCTGCCAAGGAACAACAAGGGAAGACCGGACACTTTGCTAAACTCCCCAGTTGGTCCAACAAACATTTTTTCGTGCCAACTTTGCCTAGAACCAATAAAACATAATACTGGAGGGGTTCCCAAAGGTCATATAGTCCTGCAGTGCAAATCTCAATTTGCAAATCCCTTTCATGCCATCATTGAATACCTTTTACCATTGGCAGCAGTGTTGTTATCGTCCAATATTATCGTAGCCAATCGATCAACTAGAATCAGTTGCCACAAACATTTCTAACTGAGAGATTGTTTTGCCAACGGCGTCCTCTATATCCTGGGATTCATTGGCTTGGAAAAGTTCATATTTTTGGCTGTGGGATTCTGGGATTGACAGTCCAAAAAGGTTCCTTTCCCCATGTTTTGGAAGTTCTCTCCTTCAGCGTTTGGGGGGAAAGAGATCAAAGTCGTCGGTCGACCCCATTGATTTCATAGGGCTTTTCTTAGGGAAGTGACACTTTCTTCCTCTGAAATTCAACCTGATTTTCATCGGTGGCCTCCCATCAAAATCCCAACCAGGGCTGACCCTGCTTAGCTCCAAGATCAAACGGGAGTTGGTGCCTTGGGATTTATTTCAACGGCGTGTGATATATCTTTACCTTCATGCGATGACAATGATGATGATATTGTTAAGAGTTTAAGTTCATCTCGTTTTTTCCCATCTACTGTGCATTCACGTGTACAGTGTGAATGCCTGTACAGAGTCTCACTTATCCAACATAAACAGGCCGGCAGAATGTTGAATAAGCAAATATGTTGGATAATAAGGAGGCATTAAGGAAAAGCCTATTAAACATCAAATTAGGTTATGATTTTACAAATGAAGCACCAAAACATCATGTTATACAACAAATTTGACAGAAAAAGGAGTTCAATATGCAGTAATGCTATGTAGTAATTACTGTATTTACGAATTTAGCACCAAAATATCACAATGTATTGAAAACATTGACTACAAAAATGTGTTGGATAATCCAGAACGTTGGATAAGAGAGTGTTGGATAAGTGAGACTCTACTGTATATGTCTGTTTATGTTTATGAATTTAATCTGGATTATTTTTAATCCTAATGACGCAAATACTGTTTTAACATTTGTATGTTTTAAATTGCATTGTAATGCTTTTAATGGGTTGCTGTGACTGGACTGTCTGGCTGTGTTCCAGAAGCATTCTCTCCTGACGTTTCACCCACATCTATGGCAGAAATCCTCAGAGGTTGTGAGGTCAGTTGGGAACGAGGCAAGTGGGGTTTGTTTACCTGTGGAATAATGTCCAGGGTGGGAGAAAGAAGCTTTATCTGTTGGAGGCAAGTCTGAATGTTGCAGTTGGCCACTTTGGTTAGCATTGAATGGCCTTTGCAGCTTCGAAGCCTGGCTGCTTCCTGCCTGGAGGAGGAATCCTTTGTTGGGAAGTGTTATATATACATTCCACTTGCCTCACTTCTAACAGATCCTCTGAAGATGCCATTAGCCACACGTGCAGGTGAAACCTCAGGAGAGAATGGCCATACACCCCAAAAGACTCACAGCAACCCAACGTGAGTGGTCTTTGTGGCTGGTCCCTAGCTTCCATGGCTCTCTTTGCTTGGCTTTGCCTCCCAACCTTGTTACCTGTTTGGGGGAGGCAAGGCACCCACCTTTCCCCCGATGTCCCACGTCTCCCAGCTGCTCTGCCAACAGGATCCGAACCCCGTGCCGTTGTTTGCCCTTTCCGACTGACACCTGTCTGCCTTGTTGGATCAGCCCTTCCCCTGGCACTGGGCTCCTGTTTGATATTTGGGACGAGTCAACAGCTGGCTCCTGCGTGTGTCAACAGAGGGAAATGGCATGTTGGTGTTTGTGTGTGTGCAAAGCATGCCCCTTTCATGTCACCTTCAGCATCTCACCATAGAAGGGAGTGCACCGCATCCAGGCAGGATTGTTTATCGCAACCCTTAGAAACCTCCACGAACTAGGATCCTCTTTATAACTTGGTCACAAGAGCCTTCTCTCCCACTCCACTGTTGCACACCAAGAGATGTCCATTTTTCAAAATGTTATGTATAGCTACGATGATGATGGTGGTGATGTCATCTTTGGAAGTCCATGTGGCTACCAGAAAATCCAATGGGGCAAAAAGTTGCAGCTAAAAAATAACAACAACAACAACAACAACAACAACAATGTCATCTTTGGAAGTCCATGTGGCTACTGAGAAGTCCAATCGGACAAAAAGTGGCACCTAACAAGAACAACACAACAACAATGTCATATTTGGAAGTCCATGTGGCACCTGTTTTTAGGTGCCAATGAAACATAAAGTGGCACCTAAACAACAACAACAACAACAACAACAACAACAACAACAACGTCATCTTTGGAAGCCCATGTGGCTACCAGAAAATCCAATGGGGCAAAAAGTTGCAGCTAAAAAATAACAACAACAACAACAACAACAACAATGTCATCTTTGGAAGTCCATGTGGCTACTGAGAAGTCCAATCGGACAAAAAGTGGCACCTAACAAGAACAACACAACAACAATGTCATATTTGGAAGTCCATGTGGCACCTGTTTTTAGGTGCCAATGAAACATAAAGTGGCACCTAAACAACAACAACAACAACAACAACAATAACAACAACTGGAAATCCAATGGGACAAAAAGTGGCATCTACTAACAACAACAACAACAACAACAATGTCATCTTTGGGAGTCCATGTGGTTACTAAGAAGTCCAATGGGACAAAAGTGGCACCTAAACAACAACAACTACAACAACGTCATCTTTGGTAGTCGATATGACTACCAGGAAGTCCAATGGGGAAAAAGTGGCACCTAAACAACAACAACAACAGCAACAACAACAACAACAACAACAACAACAATAATGTCATCTTTGGAAGCCCATGTGGCTACCTGGAAGTCTAAGGGGGCAAAAGTGACACCTTAAAACAACAATAACAACGACATCTTTGGAAGTCCATGTGGCTACCAGGAAGTCCAACAGGACAAAAAGTGGCACCTAAACAACAACAGCAACAACAACAACAATGTCATCTTGGGAAGCCCATGTGGCTACCTGGAAGTCCAAGGGGGCAAAAAGTGGCACCCAAAAACAACAACAGCAACAACACAACAATACAACAACAATGTCATATTTGGAAGTCCATGTGGCACCTGTTTTTAGGTGCCAATGGAGCATAAAGTGGCACCTAAACAACAACAACACAACAACAACACAACAACAATGTCATCTTTGGAAGGCCATGTGGCTACCAGGAAGTCCAATGGGGAAAAAGTGGCACCTAAACAACAACAACAACAACAACAACAACATCTTTGAAAGTCCATGTGACTACTAAGAAGTCCAATGGAGCAAAAAGTGCCCCCTAATAATAATGATGATGATGATAATAATAATAATAATAATAATAATTTTATTATGACGCAGCAAACAAGATAGATATGCTGGATTTTGTATCACAAAATCACAAGACACTTCCCAAGTGTCTAGGACTGTGTGATGTATTTTCGGATGATGCGTGCAGATCCCAGTAGGGTGGCCTTTTGCAGTTGGCAGATTGTAATTTTGTCAATGTCTATTGTTTCCAAATGCCGGCTGAGATCTTTTGGCACGGCACCCAAATAATAATAATAATAATAATAATAATAATAATAATAATAATAATAATAATTATTATTATTATTATTATTATTATTATCTGTCTCTCTTAATGGCTTGACTTCTTTTAAATACAGTGGACGATGGGAAAAGGAACATCATGGGCAACATCTGGGTGCAAAGTCATGGCAGGCTGAGATTCAACAGGATCTCTCTGCCTTTACTTCTCCATATTTGGTGTCACACTTTACCTGTCTTCGTGTTGTGTCTTTAGATTTCATGCAGTGGCCAAAGGCAAAGGGATCCTTCTATGTGGCTTCCATATTGTGTCTTTCTATTTCATGCAGCGGCCCAAGGCAAAAGCTTCCATATATGTGGCTTCCATATATATGTGGTGGGGAGGCAAATCTGTTTTAGACTTTAGTCTGAACTGTATGTATCAGAGGCTGACGTACGCTGTAATATGTCAGTGCAGGTCTAGTTTCTAGCCCAGGGTTCATCCAGAGCGGAGAAGTTCCATGAAAGTTTGGGCTGCAATGAAAAGCAGACGTGTCCCACCAAAGGGAAAGGTGCTTGGGGTTCCTCTTTGTGCTCATGCACTGCATTTACATCCTGAGGAGTCCTATAGAACTACTCCAAGACTACAGAGACTTTGATTTGTTTTGACTCCAAGCCAGGTTTGAGCCAATTGAATTGTACACTGATATATTTAATTTTACAGCATATTACATGCCATTTTGAAGCGACTGAATGTACACACACTGTGTCGCTAACAAACTTTAGTTGGAGTCTTGTTGATACATGTCTGATATATGTTTTATACTGAAAACTGCTCTGCAGTCTATAAATCTTTATACTCTGTAAGTTACGACTGTGTGCCACTACAGCTGACAGAATTGGATCATCAGTTGTATTATTATTTGTATTATTATTAACATTATTATGTATATGATGCTCTAATATACATATTGTGTTCTATGTTTTGAACCTTTACTGTGGTGCATATTTTTCAGATATTGTTTAGAATAGACAGCTATGTTTAGTTATTATTGTACCCTGTAATATGTCAGTGCAGGCCTAGTTTCTAGCCCAGGGGTCCTCCAACTTCCATGAAAGTTTGGTCTGCAATGAAAAGGAGACGTATCCCACCAAAGGGAAAGGTGCTTGGGGTCCCTCTTTGTGCTCATGCATGGCATGGAAAGTGTGGGTCGTGCCCCTTAGCGAGAGGGGAAGGTGAAACAGCTGCGGCTTGGTGATAGAGGAGGAGCGGGGCCGCCAGCTGCGCCCTTGGCCTTCCCCAACAGGAACCATCTGCTTCGGTGGCCACGGCGCCTGGCCGTTCCGGACTGGTTTCCGAACCACTTCCCCTTCGTATTTCCCCATATCGTCGGATGCAGTGCAAAGGCTGGGGGTCCTCTGGAGCAAGCTGGAAGGAGGACCATGGGCTCCTTCCCCTTCCCATGCCATTGCTTTCGTGCCAGGCCCCAAAACCCATGGAATGTGGGGTTCCCATATCTCAGAACTTTCTCTGGTCTTCAGGACGACGACGAGGACTTCTGAGGACCTTTAAAACAACCTATCTGATATAAAATGAAAGCACATTGCCTTTGTGCTCAGTTGGACATTGCAAATGCATGCGTGCATGCCGCATGGAGATATGTACACAATATTAGGATACATGTATTCAGTTGCATCGTGTGGTGGAATTGTGGCATGGTTCCACTCCATTGTCTTCAGGTTGCTTTGGTGCGACAGGAGATATGCACACACAGAGGCGGTCCAACCATAAGGCGAAATAGGCATTTGCCTGTGGCGCCATCGTCCCGGGGGCACCATCGTCCTGGGAGGAGGGCACCACTCTCCACCTCCTTCCTTCTCTTTCGGGCCTTCCGGCCAGCGCAGACCCACCTTCGCACCACGCAAGCCCACCTTTGGGGCCTTCAGAGATTGTGAGGTCTGTAGGAACTTGGAAGCTAGGTATGTGGGGTTTCTATATCTGTAGAAGGTCCAGGGTGGGAGAAAGAACTTTTCTTTGAAGCAGGTGTGAATGTTGTAATTAATCACCTTGATTAGCATTTAATGGCCCTGTGGCTTCAAGGCCTGGCTTCTTCTTGCCTGGGAGAATCTTTTTTTGGGAGGAGTTAGCTGTCCCTGATTGTTTACTGTCTGGATTTCTTCTGTTTTCAGAGTGTTGTTCTTTATTTATTGTCCTGATTTTAGAGGTTTTTTTTAATACTGAGGGCTATCTGGGTTATCTAAGTCCACACTGCCCTATATCCCTGTTCAATGTTTAGTGCTAAATTTGCAAATATAGTAATTCCTACATAACATTACCATGTATTGAACTGCTTTTTCTATTGATTTGTTGTAAAACATGATGTTTTGGTGCTTAATTTTTAAAATCATAATGTAATTTGATGTTTTATAGGCTTTTCCTTTATACTTCCTTATTATCCAACGCTTTTATTTTTCAGTGATTGGTTTGGGGGGGCACCAAAATTCTGTTCGCCTACACTTGAAAAATACCTAGGGCCGGCTCTGTGCACACAATATTAAGATGCATGTATTCTGTTGCACGGACTAACAAAACGGTGTGGTGGGTCTGGTCTTCAGGATGACAAGGAGGACTTTGAGGACCTTTAAAACATTGAAACACATTGCCTTTGTGATCTCTTGGCCATTGCAAATGCATGCATGTACGTCACATGGAGTCCTATCCATAGGAGATATGCACACAATATAAGGATACATGTATCCAGCTGCACGGACTAACAAAACAGTGTGGTGGGTTCGGTCTTCAGGACAACAAGGAGGACTTTGAGGGCCTTTAAAATATTGAACTACATTGCCTTTGTGGTCTGTTGGCCATTGCAAATGCATGCATGCACACCACATGGAGCCCTATCCACAGGAGATATGCACACAATATTAGGATGCATGTATGCTGTTGCATGGACTAACAAAACGGTGTGGTGGGTCCGGTCTTCGGGACGACAAGGAGGACTTTTGAGGACCTTTAAAACGACCTGTCTGATATAAATTGGAAACACATTGCCTTTGTGCTCTCTTGGCCATTGCAAATGCATGCACGCATGCCACATGGAGTCCTATCCACAGGAGATATGCACACGATATTAGGATGCATGTATTCAGCTGCACGGACTAACAAAACGGTGTGGTGGGTCCGGTCTTCAGGACAACAAGGAGGACTTTGAGGACCTTTAAAACATTGAAACACATTGCCTTTGTGGTCTGTTGGCCACTGTAAATGCATGCATGCACACCACATAGAGTCCTATCCACAGGAGATATGCACAATATTAGGATGCATGTATTCAGTTGCATGGTATGGTGCATGATTCCACTCCATTGTCTTCAGGTTGCTTTGGTGCAACTACATGTAGATCTCTTGTCGAAGGCTTTCATGGTTGGGATCACTGGGTCGTTGTGCATTTTCCAGGCTGTCTGGCCATGTTCCAGAAGCATTCTCTCCTGACTTTTAACCCACATCTATGGCAGGCATCCTCACAACCTCTGAGGATGCCTGCCATAAATGTGGGTGAAATTTCAGGAGAGAATGCTTCTGGAACATGGCCATACAGCCTGGAAAACACACAATGACCGTATTCTTTCACTCATCCTTAAAGCTATACTATTTGTGGGAGCTGTGGTTTTTGCAAGGCCTTTCTCTGCCCAAGAGCACCGGTGTCTTATCAAACTACAACTCCCAGGATTCTATAGCAATGAGTCCTGCAAGTTAAAATTGTGCCGAGCTGATTTAATTCGGTAATATATATGCGCCCTTAGTGGTCCTTGGAAGAGCTCCCATCGCCAGCTGCACCACCGCGATCAACGTGTGCCTTGAAGTCGGTGGATCCCACACCTGCTTCAGTCACAGATGTTGAATTTTTATGCGCCGGTGACTCCGCTGCGGAAGCACCCCTTCTCCGCACATGCACACGGTGCGCCCAGACTGTTATTGTGGGTAGGAAATCCCCGTCCCACCCTTTGGCCACAGAAACAAGCCATAGTTTCACTATGAACTATGCATTAGAGAGGGGAAACCACCCATTCTCGGAGCCTCTTCCCCAAGTCTAAAAGGGGAACACCATTTAAGGGGGACAACCCCTTCTTCACGCAACTTCAACACAGCTGCTGGGTATTTCGGATCATTTCGTCTCTCACAGACCTTTAGAAGGTGCTGCTGATCTCACAGTGAACTCTCTCTGCTCATTTCTTGCCTCCCTATATATTATTGTTGTTGACTTTGAGTCACGTAGACTTGTCAAGTTGATTTTACTCAAGGTGACCCTACTAGTTGACTTTTCCTCAAGGTGCTTCAACAAGTTGACATTGTCTAAATATGACCCTACCAGTTGACGTTGGCTCCTTCTACACTGCCATATAATCCAGCTCAAAGCAGATTATCTGGATTTTATTTGGCAGTGAAGATGGGGCCATTGACTCAAGGTGGTTCTTTAAGTTGACTTTATCGAAAGATGACCCTACTAGTTGACTTTGACTCAAAGTGATTCCTCAAGTTGACTTTGGCAACATCAATGATCCAAACTCTTTTCTTTTCCACAACTGTGATGTCTGGGGTGTTGTGTTCCAGAACTTTGTCACTCTGGATTTGGAAGTCCCACAGTCTCTTTGCGTGCTCATTTTCCAATAATTTTGCAGGTTTGTGATCCCACCAGTTCTTTGCTGCTGGGAGGTGGTACTTGAGGCATAAGTTCCAGTGAATCATTTGGGCCACATAGTTGTGCCTCTGTTTGTAGTCTGTCTGTGCGATTTTCTTACAGCAGCTGAGGATATGATCAATGGTTTCGTCGGATTATTATTATTATTATTATTATTATTATTATTATTATTATTTGAAACACAACAAGATGAGTCCACAGCAGACACTCTGCTGGCTGTTGAATTATTATTATTATTATTATTTTATTATGACACAGCAAACAAGATAGATATGCTGGATTTCGTATCACAAAATCACAAGTCGAACACTTCCCAAACGTTTAGGACTGTGTGATGTATTTTCGGATGATGCGTGCAGATCCCAGTAGGGTGGCCTTTTGCGGTTGGCAGATCGTGATTTTGTCAATGTCTATTGTTTCCAAATGCTGGCTGAGATCTTTTGGCATGGCACCCATTATTATTATTATTATTATTATTATTATTATTATTATTATTATTATTATTATTGCTCGGTGGCCAACTATAGTCTGGCCCTCCAATGGTCTGAAGGATCGTCAACTGGCCCCAGTTTTAAAATTTTGGGGGCCTTGCTGTAGACACACCCTTTGCTATTCAATGAACGCGTTGCTCTGCAGGTGCAGATTTGGAAACTTGGTGCCGGAAACCCAGCCAGACTCCTTAGGGAAATGACAAAGGGCAGATCGGAAAGAAGATCGAAACCAGAAGCCTTTGACATCTGTCGAAGGCACCCTAGTTTGATGTTTGGACCCAAGTGCCATGTACTCGTCCTGAGTAATCTCCCACCCATCGCAGTGCCTTCCTTACGGATGGACGTTGAAATCGGAAAGGTACAAAGTCACCCTTGAAGACAAAAAGACCCTGATCGGAAAAGAGACTCCAGAAGAAGCTCCCATAATTTATTCCCCCCTCTCCTTTTAGAAGAAAAGCAATCACAAGAAGGTGTGGAGTGGGAGATAAGGAAGAAGACACAAGGGGTGAGGATAGGGAAGAGGAATGAGATTAGGAGCCAGGGAAGGGAAGAAAAGCCAAGGAAGAGAGGAGGAGGAGGAGGAGGAGGACGCAGCCGTGCCGTATCGGCCTCTCCATCGCCAGGGCCCAACCTGGAGAGGTTTTCCTCCAAGATGGGAGCGATCAGGTAGGCAGCCTCGGCAGCTGCCGGGTGAATAAGCACCTGCTTATCTCTGCCCAACGGCTGTGCGCAGCTCCAGATTGCGCAGGGACGAGGTGTCGGCGGCGCACGGCAATTTCCATATCAGCAACCTGCAGCCGCTCCGACCGGATAAACACAACAGCCACGTGGACAAGAAGGTTAATTATCAATTTTCAGAGAGAGGAAAGCGAAAGGCGGGAGAGAGATGGGACTCGAGAAGGCCTTCTCATGGCACATTCCTGGCCTATGGGTCTCACAGCGGCACACGTCGGTCCAGCTCTAGGCACCAATCTGGAAGTCGCTTATGGACTGCTGTGGTGACATCCTTTCACACCACAGCGGTCCATAAACAACTTCCAGATTGGTGCCTAATGATAATTCAAAGGGATGCTTCAAAAGCCTTGGCACAAAGGTTTGGCTCAGACTCAGCACCAGATTCTCGCCGGGATGTAGCCAGGGCCGGCCCTAGGTAATTTTCAAGTGTAGGCGAACACAATTTTGGCACAATTTTTGGGCTGAAACTAACAAAATGAAGTTCAACAGGGACAAATGCAAGAGACTTCACTTCGGCAGAAAAAATGGAATGCAGGAGGAGGGCGACTAAAATGATCAAAGGTCTGGAGAACAAGCCCTATGAGGAGCGGCTTAAAGAACTGGGCATGTTTAGCCTGCAGAAGAGAAGGCTGAGAGGAGACATGAGAGCCATGTACAAATACGTGAAGGGAAGTCATAGGGAGGGGGGAGCAAGCTTGTTTTCTGCTGCCCTGCAGACTAGGACGCAAGGGAACAATGGCTTCAAACTACAGGAGAGGAGATTCCACCTGAACATCAGGAAGAACTTCCTCACTGTGAGAACCACCCAGGCTGTGGTGGAGGCTCCTTCTTTGGGGGCGTTTAAGCAGAGGCTGGATGGTCATCTGTCGGGGGTGCTTTGAATGCAATTTCCTGCTTCTTAGCGGGGGGTTGGACTGGATGGCCCATGAGGTCTCTTCTAACTCTACTATTCTATGATTCTATGATTCTTCCTCCCACCCAGACGAGAGAGAAGTGGGAACCCGATCCCCGTGTGAAAAGGACCCCCTTGCTTCCCCTTTTCCCAGGCTGGGCACTTCTCCCCCTTCCCACCTGCTCCCGGCCATCACTCGGCCCCCCAACCCCTCCCCCCCTCGACCACGAAGCCCCCTCCCCTCCTGTCCCATCTGGTGCCCAACTGAGCAGAGCAGATGTGCCAGGGATTGCGCAGCCCAACTGGCAGCCGTTCAAGACTCTCAGGGGCTGCACCTGCCCGCAGCCTTGTAATCCCCTTCTATCCTCCCCCAAAAGGTCTGTTTGGGGTGAAGAAAAGGGGGCAGGACCCTCAGAAGCTCTCTTTAAACCCATGTGGATTCACACAACCCTGCTGCACCAACTTCTCTTTCAAAGATCTAGTGTTTTACCCTTGCAGGCACATGGATGTGGCAGGAAACACATGAGATTGGCACCAATGTGCCCTATCTGGCACAGGATGGAAGGAACAAATACATGAAGACACTTGGCTGGTATAATAATATATTATTATATTTTCTGGGCTGTCTGACCATGCTTCAGAAGCACTCTCTCCTGACGTTTCGCCCACATCTATGGCAGGCATCCTCAGAGGTTGTGGGATCTGTTGGAAACTAGACAAGTGGGGTTGATATATCTGTGGAATGATGTCCAGGGTGAGAGAAAGAAAGAACTCTTGTCTGTTGGAGAAAAGTGTGAATGTTGCCATTGGCCGACCTTGATTAGCATTGAATAGCCCTGCAGCTTCAAAGCCTGGCTGCTTCCTGTCTGGGGGAAATCCTTTGTTAGGAGGTGTTAACATTCCACATATATATAAACCTCCCTTGCCTAGTTTCCAACCGACCTCACAACCTCTGAGGAGGCCTATCATATATGTGGGTGAAATGTCAGGAGAGAATGCTTCTGGATCATGGACAGACAGCCCAGAAAACTCACAGCAACCCAATAAACATCTGTGGCTGGATACAAAATGTAATGCCTTAAAGGTTTCTCTTTTCCTCTGATCTTGGCCACCTTGATTAGCATTGAATAGCCTTGCAGCTTCAAAGCCTGGCTGCTTCCTTCCTGGGGGAATCCTTTGTTGGGAGGTGTGAGCTGGCCCTGATTGTCCCCTGTCTGGAATCCCCCTGTTTTCTGAGTGTTGTCAGATTGCACAGAGACGCCATTGAAACCCACAAGCACGTGGACAATTTCAACAGAAAGGAGGAAACCATGAAAAGGAACAAAATCTGTTATTAAAAAAACCCTCTAAAGACAGGGCAGTAAATAAACAACAGCACTCAAAAACAGGGGGATTCCAGACAGGAGACAATCAGGGCCAGCTAATCACCTCTGGACTAAGGATTCTCCCAGGTATTGGAGGTCACGTTCAGCACCTTGGATAGCTCCACTGCCCAGGCAGGCATGTGTACACTTCAGATCTCCAGCCAACCTCTCCAAGATGCTGAACCTATCTAATGAGGATGGAGCTATCCAAAGTGCTGAATTTGACATTGGATGTCGAGTTCAGCACCTTGGATAGTTCCAATGCTCAGGTGTGCATGTGTACACTTCAGATCTCCAGTCAACCTCTCCAAGGTGCTGTACCTATCTAATGAGGGTGGAACTCTCCAAGGTGCTGAATCTCCACATTGGCTGTAAGTAAGCTTAGGAATTGTGGGTGTTGCAGTCCAAAACACCTGGAGGGCCCAAGTTGACCCATGCCTGCTCCAAAATCTATAGAGCTCAACGTTGGAGCTTTCCAAGGTGCTGGATTTGACATTGGTGTCATGTTCAGAACCTTGGATAGCTCCACTGTCTAGGAATGCATGTGTACACTTCAGATCTCCAGCCAACCTCTCCAAGGTGCTGAACATATCTAATGAGGATGGAACTATCCAAGGTGCTGAACTTGACATCAGATGCCAACCTCTCCAAGGTGCTGAACATATCCAAAGAGGATGGAGCTTTCCAAGGTGCTGAACTTGACATCCGATGTCAAGTTCAGCACCTTGGATAGCTCCGCTGCCCAGGAATTAATGTGTATACTTCAGATCGCCAGCCAACCTCTCCAAGGTGCTGAACCTATCTAGTGAGGACGGAGCTTTCCAAGTTGCTGAACTTGTCATCAGATGGCAAGTTCAGCACCTTAGATAGCTCCACTGCCCAGGCATGCATGTGTACACTTCAGATCTCCAATCAACCTCTCCAAGGTGCTGAACCTAGCTAATGGGGATGGAGCTTTCCAAGGTGCTGAACTTGACATTGGATGTCAGGAGGCTTAGGAATTGTGGGTGTTGCAGTCCAAAACACCTGGAGGGCCCAAGTTGGCGCATGCCTGCTCCAAGGTCTATAGAGGTCAACGTTGTGCACCTGTCAACACCTGTCCTGTATAAGAAGTGCCTTTTCCCTCCTTTGCAAGAGTCCTCTTTGAAGGAAGAGCCTGGGTCACGGAGGAAAAGGAAGACAAAAAGCAAAGGAGTTGGGAAAAGCAACGGAGGGAGGGAGGGAGGGGACGTGATAAATTGCAGAGCTATTGAAGCCCCGAGTGGTAAACTCCATATTTTCAACGCCATTTAAATGCCTGCGAGCAGATTAATAAGGTCTAGGTAATAGCGGCGGCAGCCTATATTTATTCTATCTTAAATGCCAGTTTGTCAGGCTGTATTAACATTGATGGTAAGACTTGGATTGAGGACAAGCGGAGCCGGGACTCGGCTTTATCTCTGGCAAACAGGCAGCCGGAGGACCCTTTATCAGTCTCCGGCTTTCGCAGCAGCTGCCTGCCTCTTCAAGGGTTTTGGAGCCTTTCCCCCTCCTCCTCCTCCTCCTCCCTGCGCTTTTTTAATCAGAGGAGAAGAAGTTCCCCGGCTTGATCGTTCCATTTTTATCTCTTTTATTTACTCCATTTTAATGTCTTTCAGTGCATATTTTATTCCCCATCAAGGCAGGGCCATTGATAGCTGATTTCTCCCCCTCTCCATCCTCTGGCTTCCTTTCTTCGCCTCCTCCTCCTCCTCCTCCTTCCCACTCCTTGCAGAGAAAAAAGGGATGAGAAAGGAAAAGGGAGAAAGACGGAGAGAATTATCCTGTCAACGGCTGCATTCTACCTTGGTTTCGCACTCTTCGAGGTTGGATAGAGCTGAATGCTGGGCCATAGTCCACCATTGCAAAGACATGCTTCCAGTTCCATCGTCCTCTTCTCTTTTCAATACCTAGAAGTTCACCTTTGGAGGATAAAAAAGAGGAAATAGAAGAGACGTCAGTGTTGTACCTTGCTCTCACACACATACACCACAGCAAGCTTCGGTTGAATAGTTTATTGATAAAAGATAGCAAAGTCTGGATAAAAAACAGTAAACAAAGCAATAATCCAAATGTAAAGGCAGTCAGTAAAGAACAATAATCCAAATGCAAGGCAGTCAATAAAAGGCAATAATCCAATGCAAAGGCAGTCTGTAGAATATAGTTCAGAGTCTCCAATATAACAAATCAATCTTGCAAACAGGGCAGTATGAGCTTAAAAACACCATCCAAAATGCAAAATCCAGGCATGAACGAAAGCAAGAATACTTTTCCAAGAGCATAGACAAGAAAAGAACTTTGTTTCCAAAACCAATTGTTGCTTCTCCTGAAATCTTTCCCTGTTTCTCCCTTATTTAATTATGCTTAGAGGCCAAGAAAGCATTCCTTTGTCCTTGAGTTCCCACACATTAACCAGCTATCCTAAGAGAATGTCTGGGATGATTTCTTTTTTTCGTGTCAGGAGCAACCGGAACTTTTAGCTTTAACCTTGTATCCCTATCTAAGGAAGACTCCTCTGACTCGCTGCCAGAGACGCCTGAGACTTGTTGATGTTCTGAACTCTGTTGATGTTCTGAATCTTGTGAAAGGTCACTCTTATCAATGGCTTCTGCTTCACTGCTAGTCTGGGGCCTCTCTAACAATTCAGAGCCTTCAATATTTCCCTCATCAACATTGCCATGGTCAGCCTGCATAAACCCAAATCCCCCTTCATCATCAGACTGAACCACAACAGTCAGGTGGCTTTGGGGTGTATTTGCAGGTGAAAGACTCAATGGGATCTCATTCCGGGGATCATACGTTGGGATCATAGAATCATAGAATCATAGAGTTGGAAGACGTTAAGAAACAGTTAAATTGAGACACATTCACCTTCCGTCTCAATTTACCTTCTCCTCCAGCAATCTGGCATCTGCACAGTCGCACAGAAATTAAACACACACTTCCCAGTTGTCAGTTCTTATTTTTATTGAGGTTATATTCACTATTTACATAGTCTTGCCGGAGTATAACATTAGAGCATCCGACCTCAATGCCAGAGACCGGGTGGGCTATTCAGTCCAACCCCATTCTGACAAGAAGCAGGAAAATTGCATTCAAAGCCCCCCCAATGGATAGCTATCCAGCCTCTGTTTAAAAGCCTTCAAAGAAGGAGCCTCCACCACATTCCAGAGCAGGGAGTTCCACTGCTGACAAGCTCTCTCACAGTTAGGAAGTTCTTCCTCATGTTCAGGTGGAAGTAGTTTGAAGCTGTTGTTCCATTGGGTTCTAGTCTCTAGGTCAGCAAAAAACAAGCTTGCTCCCTCCTCCCTAGGACTTCCTTCCTCTCAAATCTTGATCTATGGCCCTCCTCATGTCTCCTCTCTCTCAGCCTTCTCTTCTGCAGGCTAAACATGCCCAGCTCTTTCAGTCACTCCACCTTTACCGTAGCTGTCCATGGTACTAAGTCTAGTTTGAGGGCACAGTTCAGCACAGTGGACAGCTCCCTTCAAACTGGAAAGGCCTTCTGCAATTGACAAGGTGGATTATGTCGCACCTCAGGTTAGCTTCACCTTGCTAAAGACACCAGGCTGCACACAGGTTGAAGTCTTTTTAGTTTATTAGAAAATAGAAGATAAAAAGCAAAAATAAAGTTCCAAAAAATGGTTACAAAATAAAGCCATAGGAAATAAATCCAGAAATCATGAGGAATAAACAAGGTCCCATTAGAGCATGACAAAGTCCCAAGAACATGAACACAAAAGCTGCAAAGTAATCCAGGAAAATGAGAGCTTGCTTCTTGGTTGAATGAAAGTTGCTTTGACAAAGGTTTGTCTCCAAACACTGCTTTAATTATCCTTTGCAAAGCATGAAAGCATTTCTCTGGCCTCTAAATTCCCTCTTGATTGCAATTCTCACACTCCTCCGAACCCTGAATTCCAAACGGTCAGCTCGATCTAAGGAACCTGTTTCGTCAAGGTCAGCCTGCTCGTTAGTTTGCTGAGCCTCATTATCAGAGTGAGAACTGTCCTCCTTTTCCAAGTCCATTTGCACTTGGCTAGTTTCAGTATCAACAACATCATTCCTTGCTGTGGGAAAATGAACTTGCACTCTCTGTTCCTCATCTTCTACCACAGGGACGTTGTGAACCTGAATCCCATCATCCTCATCAGAGTCAATCTGAGGTTCCAGCTGAGTTACAACAGGTGGATTAATCATCCCAATGCAATGCTTCAAACTTGATGCTTTTGGGGTCCCACCTTCATTGCCACTACACTGCCTCTTTGCCCTCTCCTACGAAACCTATGACATGCTGCAAAATGTGATGGACCCCCCTCCTTCGTTAGCTTCTAATTTGCCTCCAGATCCATGTGAGGAAGTCCACTTTCAGTGGAAAAGGTCAGGCGGGCGGCTGGGCTCTCCTCCTGAGTTTGGCAGCGGAGGGGGATTTCTCCGGAGGGTCTTCAGCCTCCCCCTCCCCGCTGCTGGCCTCCAGGCCAATCCCTTGCCCTCTGCTCTCCGGAGGAGCTTTTTCAGCAGAATAATGATTTTAATGGGGCAGTTACTGTACATTTTGTTAATGCACAATCCTGGCAGCCACAAACAGAAGGGTCCGGAGGGGCCGAGTCTCTCCTCTGGACTGGACAGAGAAGCTGGAAGGGGGGAAATGCTTCATTTGACAAAATTGGCCCTGTGCATGGCCCACAAGGCCTCCTCACGCTTTCCTTCCTTTTTTCCCTCCCTTCTTTCTTCCCTTCCTTCCTTCTTTCCTTCCTTTTCTTCCTCCCTCTCCCCTTCCTTCATCTCTTCCCTTTCTCCTTCCCTCTTCATCTTTCCCCTTCCTTTCCTTCCTTCCTTTCCTTCTTTTCCTTCCTCCCTTTCTACTCTCCTTCCCTCCTTCTGTACTTCCTTCTCTCCTCCCTCTCACTTTCCATCCTTTCTTCCTTCCTTCCTTCTCTTCCTTCCTTCCTTCCCTCCCTCCCTCCCTCCTTCCTCCTCTTTTTCCTTCCCTTTCTTCCTTTTTCCTTCGTTTTCTTCCACCCTCTCATCTTCCTTCCTTTCTTCCTTCTCTCCCTTCCTCACTCCCTCTTGTTCTTTCTCCTTCCCTTCTTCCCTTCCTTCCTTCCTTCCTTCCTTCCTTCCTTCCTTCCTTTTTTCCTTCTTTTTCTTCCTCCCTCTCTACTTTTCTTCCCGTCTTCTGTATTTACTTCTCTCCAACCTCTCATCTTCCTTTCTTCCTTTTCTCCCTCCCTCCCTCTTGTTCTTTCTCCTTCCTTTCTTCCCTTTCTTCCTCACTCCCTTCCTTCCTTCCTTCCTTCTCCTCCTTTTCTTCCTCCCTTTCTATTCTCCTTCCCTCCTTCCGTACTTCCGTCTCTCCACCCTCTCACTCTCCTTCCTTCCCTCTCTCCCTTCCTTCTCCTCTTTTCCCTTCCTTCCTTCCTTCTTTTTCCTTCTTTTTCTTCCTCCCTACTTTTCTTCCCTCCTTCTGTATTTACTTCTCTTCACCCTATCATCTTCCTTCCTTTCTTCCTTCTCTCCCTCCCTCCCTCTTGTTCTTTCTCCTTCCTTTCTTCCCTTTCTTCCTCCCTTCCTTCCTTCCTTCCTTCCTTCCTTCCTTCCTTCCTTCCTTCCTTCCTTCCTTCTTTCGTTCCTCCTTTCCTTCCCCCCTTCACTAGCTCTTAACCAAAGGAGGATGGAGAGAAAGGAAACCCAACCATTTAAATTTCGCAGCCATTAGCCGTCCAAACATCAAAGGATGAGGAGAAAAATGGAAATCCTCATTAGCTAATAAAAAGCTCATTCCTTGCTCTCTCTCTCTCTTTAATATAATTAATGGCAGCCAGCACTTCAATTAAAGCATCTGCAAACTCCATCCCCTCCACAATTACAACTTCCCCTGTTTATCTTTGTAGCTCTCGCAGTGGCGGAAGATCTCTCCAAGGCAATGGCAGTGGTAAGTCAGGTTGTGTGTCTTCAAGCCATTTCCATCTCACGAAGACCCCAATGCAACCCTATATGGTTCTCTGGGGCTGAGAGAGTGTGACTTGAATAGTGAGCAGGGATTCGAACCCGGATCTCAAGAATCATGGCCCAACCTTCAATGGCATCAGAACTAACTCTAAGTGCAATTGCCAAAATTGTCACTGAAATCAAGATATACTACATCTGCAGCATTCCCCTGATCTATTACATATATTTTTGTCGAAAGCTTTCATGGCCGGAATCACTGGGTTGTTGTGGGTTTTCCGACTGTAAGTCCATGTTCCAGAAGCATTCTCTCCTGACGTTTCGCCCACATCTATGGCAGGCATCCTCAGAGATTGAGAGGTATATTCCAACCTCACAACCTCTGAGGATGCCTGCCATAGATGTGGGTGAAACGTCAGGAGAGAATGCTTCTGGAACATGGCCAGACAGCCTGGAAAACACATAACAATCCTATATATATACACACACACACACACACACACACACACACACACACACACACACAAATATATACACATATACACTCCACTTGCCTCACTACCAACAGAACCTCTGAACATTCCATTAGCCACAGATGCAGGCGAAACATCAGGAGAGAATGCTACTGGGACATGTCCCAAAAAACTCACAGAAACACAGTGATTCTGGCCGCGAAACCCTTCAACAATACATAGCCCAATATATATTTCTCACAACTTGACAGATGCAAATCCCAAGGCCTTCTTTTCCCAAATGTTTGGGGAAAGTTGCTTTTTCAGCCAACATTTATTTCGAGAGCCGCAGAGTGCATCTACATTCTGGAATGAATGTGGTTTGATGCCAGTTCAATGCAACGGAATCCTGGGAATTGTAATTTGCACTTTTTTTGCAGGAAAAAAGAGATACCATATATACTCGAGTATAAGCTGACCCGAATATAAGCCAAGGCACCTAATTTTACCACAAAAAAACTGGGAAAACATTGACTCCAGAATAAGCCGAGGGTGGTAAATTTCAGAAATAAAAATAGATACCAATAAAATTACATTAATTGAGGCATCAGTAGGTTAAATGTTTTTAAATATTTACATAAAGCTCAAATTTAAGATAAGAGTGTCCAACTCTGATCAAATCGTTATTCTCATCTTCTTCAGTGTAAATGTGCTTATGTATCCTTTTAATAACAGAGTAAAATAATACATTTAATAATAAATAGAGTAAAATAATAAATGCAATAATAATAATAAGATCAGAGTGAAATAATAAATTTATTATTATTATTAATAATAATAATAATAATAAAGAGTAAAATAAATGTAAGAGTAGCAACAATAATAGAGAAAAATAGTAAATGTAATAATACCAATAATAACAGAGAAAAATAATACATTTAATAATAAATAAAGTAAAATAATAAATGCAATAATAATAATAAGATCAGAGTGAAATAATAAATGTATTAATAATAATAATAATAATAAAGAGTAAAATAAATGTAAGAGTAGCAACAATAATAGAGAAAAATAGTAAATGTAATAATACCAATAATAATAGAGAAAAATAATACATTTAATAATAAATAGAGTAAAATAATAAATGCAATAATAATAATAAGATCAGAGTGAAATAATAAATGTATTAATAATAATAATAAAGAGTAAAATAAATGTAATAGTAGCAATAATAATAGAGAAAAATAATACATTTAATAATAAATAGAGTAAAATAATAAATGCAATAATAATAATAAGATCAGAGTGAAATAATAAATGTATTAATAATAATAATAATAATAAAGAGTAAAATAAATGTAATAGTAGCAACAATAATAGAGAAAAATAGTAAATGTAATAATACCAATAAGAATAGAGAAAAATAATAAATGTACCATATATTCTCGAGTATAAGCTGACCCAAATATAAGCCAACCAGGAGCCTCACCCGGGTATAAGCCAAGGGGGGCTTTTTCAGTCTTAAAAAAAGGGCTGAAAAACTAGGCTTATATTCGAGTATATACAGTAATACAACAACATTTTTTGCAGAAAAGGCTACCGCTCTTGTGAAACTACAACACCCGGGATACCGTCCGGTGAAAGTGGTGCCAAACTGCATTTAGTGTCCCGTGTAGATGCAACACATAAGCCTCCTTGGAGACCCCCCCCCCCTCCCAGTCCCCAGCCATTAAAAACCTGTAATGATGTCTTAAATCCCTGTCTTTAATTGCCCCCTTTGATGTATCTCTCCCGACCAGGCTTTGCTTTATAAGAAAGACATCGAGTCATTAAGAGAAGCTCTTAGCGGAATCAACTATTAATGAGACAACTAGGCCGAGGCGCGAGGGTGATGCTCCCACTCTCCCCCAGGAGGGATCCGCACTGACATATAATCCAGTTTGAATGGCATTATGTGAACAGCATAGTAATGCGGTTCAATGCAATCAGTGTAGACCAGGCCTGGGCAAACTTGGGCCCTCCAGGTGTTTTGGACTCCAACTCCCACCATTCCTAACAGCCGGTAGGCTGTTAGGAATGGTGGGAGTTGGAGTCCAAAACACCTGGAGGGCCCAAGTTTGCCCAGGCCTGGTGTGGAGCCATAGAATCCAAATAAATATATTTTCACCATATATTTTCGCAAAGGGATTGCATGGTCTCAGCCTAGTCCCTAGTGGACACCTGGACAAATGACAAGACCCATGGAGAGAAAAATATGTGTCTATGATGGACAGAAAGGGATTGAATCACAGGTTCATTCAGTTGGGAGGAACCCTTGAGGTCATCTAGTCCAGCCCCGATAGAGTTTCAAAGCAGCTGTAACTGCAAGTCTTTTATTTGCATCACATGATGGACAGAACATGGAACTGTCACCTTTTATTTCATTCATTTCATGGAACTGTCACCTTTTATTTTATTAGTTAGTTCGTCCTATCTCATTATGCTGATACAGGGACCTTGTAAGACTACAGCTCCCAGAATCCCACATCATTGAGCCATGGCAATTCAAAACTACAAGTCCCAGGATCTCATAGCATTGAGCCATGGCAGTTCAGAACTACAACTCCCAAGATTACATGGCATTGAGCCATGTTGGTTATTTCTACTGCATTCTTCCAACAGTGTAAATGTAATCAGGAAAGGCAGAAGGCCTTGTAAAACTACAAATCCCAGAATCCTATAGCATTGAGTCATGGCAATTCAGAAGTACAACTCCCAAGATACCATGGCATTGAGTCATAGCAGTTATTTCGACTGTATTCATACTACAGTGTAGATGCAACCAGGGTAGGAGGAAGTCCTTATAAAACTACAAATCCCAGGATCCTATAGCATTGAGTCATGGCAGTTCAGAACTACAACTCCCAAGATACCATGGCATTGAGCCATGGCAGTTATTTCGACTGTATTCATGCTACAGTGTAGATGCAACCAGGGTAGGAGGAAGACCTTGCAAAACTACAACTCCCAGGATCCCATAGCATCGGGCCATGGCAGTTCAGAACTACAACTTCCTAGATTACATTGCATTGAGCCATGGCGGTTATTTCGACTGTATTCATGCTACAGTGTAGATGCAACAAGGGTAGGAGGAAGACCTTATAAAACTACAAATCCCAGGATCCTATAGCATTGAGTCAAGGCAATTCAGAACTACAACTCCCATGATGGCAAATTACATGGCATTGAGCCATGGCAGTTATTTCGACTGCATTCATTCTGCAGCGTAGATGCAACCAGGAAAAAGCAGGAGACCTTGCAAAACTACAACTCCCAGGATCCCATAGTATTGAGCCATGGCAGTTCAGAAGTACAACTCCCAAGATACCATGGCATTGAGCCATGGCAGTTATTTCGACTGCATTCATTCTGCAGTGTAGATGCAACCAGGAAAAAGCAGGAGACCTTGCAAAACTGCAACTCCCAGGATCCCATAGCATCGGGCCATGGCAGTTCAGAACTACAACTCCCAAAGTTACATGCTGTTTTTATATTTTATTATATTGTACTGCTCTGGGCATGGCCCCATGTTAGCCGCCCCGAGTCCCCGTTGGGGAGATGGTGGCGGGGTATAAATAAAGTTTTATTATTATTATTATTATTATTATTATTATTATTATTATTATTATTATTATGACAGTTAATTCTACTGCATTTGTTCTACAGTATAGGTGCACCCGGGGAATTCGGAAGTCCTTGTAAAACTACAACTCCCAGGATCCTATAGCACTGAGCCATGACAGTTAAAGTGGTGCCAAAATGCATTAATTTTAGAGTATAGATGAAGCCAGGGAAGGAGGAAGACCTTGCAAAACTGCAACTCCCAGGATCCCATAGCATCGGGCCATGGCAGTTCAGAACTACAACTCCCAAAGTTACATGACAGTTAATTCTACTGCATTTGTTCTACAGAATAGGTGCACCCGGGGAATTCTGAAGTCCTTGTAAAACTACAACTCCCAGGATCCTATAGCATTAAGCCATGGTAGTTAAAGGGTTGTCAAAATGCATTAATTCTACAATGTAGATGCACCCAGGGAAGGCAGAAGAAAAACTACAAGTCCCAGGATCCAATAGCATTGAGCCATGGCAGTTCAGAACTGCAACTCCCAATATTACATGGCATTGAGCCATGGCAATGAATTCTACTGCATTTGTTCTACAGTGTAGGTGCATCCAGAGAAGGCTGAAGACCTTGTAAAACTACAACTTCCAGGATCCCAAAGCATTGAGCCTTGGCAGTTAAAGTGGGGCCAAAATGCATTAATTCTACAGTGTAGATGAACCCAGGGAAGGTGGAAGAAAAACTACAAGTCCCCGGATCCTATAGCATTGAGCCATGGCAGTTCAGAACTACAACTCCCTAAGTTACATGGCAGTTAATTCTACTGCATTCATTCTACTGTGTAGGTGAACCTGGGGAATTCTGCAGACCTTGTAAAACTACATCTCCCAGGATCCCATAACATTGAGCCATGACCATTCAGAACTACAACTCTCAAGATTACATTTCATTGAGCCATGGCAGTTAATTCAGTTGCATTCATTCTACAGTATAGATGCACCCGGGGAAGGCCAAAATCCTTGTAAAACTACAACTCTCGTGATCCCGTAGTATTGTGCCATGGCTATTAAAATGGCACCAAAATGCATTAATTCTACAGTGTAGATGCACTAAGGGAAGGCGGAAGACCTTGCAAAACTACAACTCCCAGGATCCCATAGCATTGAGCCATGGCAGTTAAAGTGGGGCCAAAATGCATTAATTCTACAGTGTAGATGCACCCAGGGAAGGAGGAAGACCATACAAAACTACAACTCCCAGGATCCCATAGCATTGAGCCATGGCAGTTAAAGTGGGGCCAAAATGCATTAATTCTACAGTGTAGATGCACCCAGGGAAGGAGGAAGACCATACAAAACTACAACTCCCAGGATCCCATAGCATTGAGCCATGGCAGTTAAAGTGGGGCCAAAATGCATTAATTCTACAGTGTAGATGCACCCAGGGAAGGAGGAAGACCATACAAAACTACAACTCCCAGGATCCCATAGCATTGAGCCATGGCAGTTAAAGTGGGGCCAAAATGCATTAATTCTACAGTGTAGATGCACCCAGGGAAGGAGGAAGACCATACAAAACTACAACTCCCAGGATCCCATAGCATTGAGCCATGGCAGTTAAAGTGGGGCCAAAATGCATTAATTCTACAGTGTAGATGCACCCAGGGAAGGAGGAAGACCATACAAAACTACAACTCCCAGGATCCCATAGCATTGAGCCATGGCAGTTACAGTGTTGTCAAAATGCATTAATTCTACAGTGTAGATGCACCCAGGGAAGGAGGAAGACCATACAAAACTACAACTCCCAGGATCCCATAGCATTGAGCCATGGCAGTTACAGTGTTGTCAAAATGCATTAATTCTACAGTGTAGATGCACCCAGGGAAGGAGGAAGACCATACAAAACTACAACTCCCGGGATCCCATAGCATTGAGTTAAAGTGGCATCAAACTGCATCCATTCTGCCATGCAGATGCGCCGTTAGATGTGCTAAAAAACCATCCTCCCTGTCTCTGAGAAGAGCAAGGTTTCCTCATTTGGGTTTCTCTGGAAAGGAAAGCAAAGCTCTTCTCTTGGCGATAATTATTGGAAAGTTCAGAGCTGAAGGAGGGAAGGGAGGGAAAGAGAGAGGGAAGGAACCCAGGGAAAGCGGGCCATTAAAATGCATGCACACAGCTTGCCTTTCCAGCAGATGTTGGCATAATTAGAGAGGAAAAAATTATGAAATTAATTTGTGGTTCAATGTAAATTTCAGCGAAAGGGGCGGCGGTGGAATGGGTGGGTGGGTGGGGGGAGAAGCGTGGCTCCCATCACCTCTTGCGCACAGATAGCAGCATGGGCCCACACTCTGCGCGCACACACGCCACACGGCACACACCAGCTGCTGCCGGGGAAGTGGTAATTGTCAGAAGGTACCCAGGGAGGGAGGGAGTGGAAGAGAGAAAGACTGGCATGAAAAACACAGGAAAGAAGAGGAATATTGCATCTCCTTAAAGGCACAAGACCGCTTTCTCGTGGCGCATTGCCGGGGAGCATGGATGTTCCTTTATGCCAGGTCAAAGACATGAAAGAATGGCAGGAGACTATAAGGCGAGGGTGTTAAATGCATGATGGCAAATATAAAAATTTGGCTGAGTAAGGACCCCAAAGCTCTCCGATCCATGGCCTGCAATGCGCTACCCATAAGGAATGAGATCCATGCACTGCAGAAAGATGGCAAGACAACCAGTTGCAATGCATGAACCCTAATAAGCATCCCATTCTTGAACTGTGTTGACTTTTGTGTTGGCAAAGCTGAGGAATGTGGTTGTGCAAGGGCTCCAAAGTTATCCAATCCATGGCTACCCATAAGGAATGAGATCCATGCGCTGCAGAAAGATGGCAAGACAACCAGTTGCATTAAATAGTCCTTATAAGCATCCAGTTCTTGGCAAAATTGAGGAATGTGGTTGCAAAAGGACCCCAAAGCTATCTAATCCATGGCCTTCAATGTGCTACTCATAAAGAACAAGATCCATGCTCCGCAGAAAGGTGGCAAAGGTGGCAAGGCAACCAGTTGCATTATATGAACTCTAATAAGCATTTAATTATTTAATATTGTTGACTTTTGTGTTGGCAAAGCTGAGGAATGTGGTTGCAAAAGGGCCACAAAGCTATCCAATCCATGGCTACCCATAAGGAATGACATTCATGCGCTGCAGAAAGATGGCAAGACAACCAGTTGCATTACATGAACTCTAAAAAGCATCCAATCATTGAATTGTGTTGACTTTTGTGTTGGCAAAGCATCCCATTCTTGGCAAAATTGAAGAATGTGGTTGTGAAAGAGCCCCAAAGCTCTCCGATCCATGTCCTTCAATTTGCTACCCATAAGGAACGAGATCTATGCTCTGCAGAAAAGTGGCAAAGCAACCAGTTGCATTACATGAACTCTAAAAAGCATCCCGTTATTGAATTGTGTTGACTTTTGTGTTGGAAAAATTGAGGAATGTGGTTGCAAAAGGCCCTCACAGCTATCCAATCCATGACCTGCAATGTGCTACCCATAAATAACGACATTCCTGCTCTGTAGAAAGATGTCATCAGATGACTCTATTAAGAATCCCTTTCTTGCCATTTTTAGGCGTGATTCATGCTCTGCAGAAAGATGTCAAGACATCCAGTTGCTGCAAATGATCCTATTAAGCATCCCACTCATGAATTGTGTTGACTTTCCTGCCATAAGGATGAATAGGTGTGTTGGTGAAGTGGGAATTTGGTGGAGAAAGGGCCCCAGAACTCTCCAACCCATGGCTTGCAATGCGCTACCCATAAGGAACGAGACCTATAGCAAGAAAACCAGTTGTATTAAATGGCCCTGTTAAGAATCTCATTCTTTTAATTTTATTTATTTATTTGCAGTATTTATATTCCGCCCTTCTTTATCACCTCGAAGGGAACTCAGGGCGGATTACAATGCACATATACATGGCAAACACTCAATGCTGTTTTTAGACATATGACATATAGACAGACACAGAGGCAATTTAACATTTTCCAGTTTCTGGCTTCATGAGGGTGTGCTCGATTCCATCCACTTGTGACACCGAGTCTTTGATGTAGTACTGCCTCATTCCTTTCCGCACACTGCTGGCAATTTTATGGTGTTGCAAATTAGTTAAATTAGCCTCCCTGCATAAAGCGGTACCTAAATTTCCTACTTGACAGAAGCAACTGTCTTTTGAGCTGTTTAGGTCAACAGCGAGCTGGCTATAAGGATCTTGGATGAATGGAATTAATTATATATATGTTTTTAAGGTTTTTATAATGTATTTTAACAATGTTATTAACGGATCTATATGTATTGTTTTTGCTTTTATGGTTGTATTCTTTGGGCATTCCATTTTGCCAATTTTTGTAAGCCACCCTGAGTCTGCTCGGGTGAGAAGGCCGGGGTATAAATGTTGTAAATAAATAAATATTAATGGTTGGGAGCTCAACCCGACCCGGGTTTTGATCTCATGACCTCTCGGTCAGTGGTGATTTATTGCAGCTGGCTAGTCTCCTGTTTTTAACACTGTATCCTGCGTGTTGATTTTAATGATTGTTTTTATTGATGTTGATGTTTTTTACTGGGATAATTGTTTTATTGCTTTGTTACTGTTATTTGTTTGTTTTATCGGGCCCGGCCTCATGTAAGCCGCCCCGAGTCCCTTCGGGAAGATGGGGCGGGGTATAAAAATAAAGTTATTATTATTATTATTATTATTATTATTATTATTATTATTATTATTATTATTATCAACACAACGACGTTGTATGGCACAGCAAACAAGATAGATATGCTGGATTTCGTTTCGCAAAACCACAAGTCGAACACTTCCCAAGTGTCTAGGACTGTGTGATGTATTTTCTGATGATGTGTGCAGATCCCAGTAAGGTGGCCTTTTGCAGTTGGCAGATGGTGATTTTGGCACGGCACCCAGTGTGCCCATCACCACCGGGACCACCTGCACTGGTTTCTGCCAGAGTCTTTGAAGTTCAATCTTGAGGTCCTGAGAGCGGCTGAGTTTTTCCTGTTGTTTTTCGTCAATGCGACTGTCACCTGGGATGGCAACATCAATGATCCAAACCTTTTTCTTTTCCACAACTGTGATGTCTGGTGTGTTGTGTTCCAGAACTTTGTCAGTCTGGATTCGGAAGTCCCACAGTATCTATGCATGCTTATTATTATTATTATTATTATTATTATTATTATTATTATTATTATTATTATTACTAACCAGAATTGTGTTGACTTCCTTGCCATTTTTAGCCATGGTTCACACTCTGTGGAAAGATAGCAAGACAACCAGTTGCACCAAATGCACCAAAGCATCCCATTCTTGAATTGTGATGACTTTCTTGCCACAAGGATGCATAGATGGGATGGGTTGGAAAGCCAAAGAGTGATGGGTGCCTGTCTTGCCAACCTACAACTCCTACAATTATGTAGCATTGAGCCCTGGCAGTTAAGGTGGTACCAATCTGCATTAACTCGACAGTGTAGGCGCACCAAAGGAGTTCTTTTTTATTTCGCTGCCATCAATCTGAATGAAGGCCTTCTTTCCGTTTCCAAACCCAGAAGAACGACATCCGTATCTCCATCTCACCTGGGAGCATCCAATCGCGCTCGCCTCCCTTTGATACCCTTTCAAGAGCTCTTTTGATCATTAAAGCCATTTTTTAACAAACCCAATTGTCGAGTGGTGACTCCAGATCTCCCTTTCCTTTTCTTTATCTCGTTGCCTTTATTCCGGCGCCGAGGCCGTCTCCTTTCTTCTTCCATTCCCCTGTGGTTTTGTCGGAGACCTTGAGCGGAGATTCCACATTTAACGCCGTCTCCCGTGACCGCGGGGACCAGGCAGCTCTTTTGATTAAATTGGTTTCCTCTTCTTCTTTTCATACCTGAGATAACGCGACGGCACCTTTAAAGTCCTCTCTTCTCATATCGGTTCTCAGGTGGCGAAGGGAAGCCCTTAATCCCCTTCTCCGTAATTATATACTACGAGATGAGGAAGATGAGGCTTTTGCTTAGGATAGTGTGGCCCTGTTGCACATCCCAAGGTGCATCTACACTGCAGAACTAATGCAGTTTAGCACCACTAAAGGTATTTCCCTGATATTAAGTCCAGTTGTGTCCGATTCTGGGGGTTGGTGCTCATCTCCATTTCTAAGCCAAAGAGCCGGGTTGTCCGTAGACACCTCCAAGGTCATGTGGTCAGCATAACTGCATGGAGAGCCAATGTTACCTTCCCACCAGAGCAGTACCCATTGATCTACTCGCACTCTGGGGCTTGGTGCTCATCTCCATTTCTAAGACCAAGAGCTGGCGTTGTCCTTAGACACCTCCAAGGTCATGTGGCCAGCATAACTGCATGGTGCCAATGTTACCTTCCCACCAGAGCAGTACCTATTGATCTACTCGCACTCTGGGGCTTGGTGCTCATCTCCATTTCTAAGACCAATAGCTGGCGTTATCCGTAGACACCTCCAAGGTCATGTGGCCACTGGCATGACTGCATAGAACGCCGTTACCTTCCCACCAGAGCAGTACCTATTGATCTACTCACACTCTGGGGCTTGGTGCTCATCTCCATTTCTAAGACCAAGAGCCGGCGTTATCCGTAGACACCTCCACGGTCATGTGGCCAGCATAACTGCATGGAGTGCCAATGTTACTTCCCACCAGAGCAGTACCTATTGATCTACTCACACTCTGGGGCTTGGTGCTCATCTCCATTTCTAAGCCGAAGAGCTGGCATTGTCCATAGACACCTCCAAGGTCATGTGGCCAGCATGACTGCATGGAGCGCCGTTACCTTCCCGCTGGAGTGGTACCTATTGATCTACTCACATTTGCATGTTTTCGAACTGTTAGGTTGGCAGAAGCTGGGGCTAACAGCGGGCGCTCACTCCCCTCTATAGTTCCATGATATGGAATGCTAGGAGCTGTAGTTTGCACATTTTGGATGCAAAAGCAAAACTACAACTCCCAGGACTCCATATCATGATACCATGGCAATCAAGTGGTGCCAAACTGCATTAACTCTCAGTGTAGATGAATGCTGAATCACCTGAGTCGACAGCCCATGCATATATCCTATTGATTCAGACATATTGATCCTACTGAAAGTGTCCTGGGACGAGAATATTCCTTGGGGTGCATCTACGCTGTGGAATTAATGCAGTTTGGTGCCACTTTAACTGCCGTGGCTCAAAAGCTGCGTGATGCTGGGAGTTGCAGTTTGGTTCGCCAAATTTTCATTTGCACCAGAGACCTGGGATCTATCTGTGAGCTTTGGGAGATAGGTGCACATGAGTGTGCATCTCCACTGTAGACTGAATGCAGTTTGGCACCACATTAACTGCCGTGGCTCAATGCTATGCAATCCTGGGACTTGTAGTTTGGTGAGGCAATAGCACTATTGGGCAGGAGAGGATAAAGACCTCCCACAATTCCATAGCACTAAGCCATGGCAATTAAAGTGATGCTAAACCACAGTATAGATGTACCCTGAGTGTATTCTTTGCCAGATAATATTATGTCAAACTACAACTCCCATTGTTCCATAGCGTTGAGCGCCATGGCACTAAGTCTTCTTTGGGCAGAGAAGCCTGACAACCTTGTGAAACTATAACTCCCAGGATTTCATGAAGTTTGGATCTACTTTAATTGTTGTGTGATGGAATAATAGTTGTACTTTTTAGCTTGTTTTAGCCTTGGTTCCTCCCTTGATTCAATAGTATTAAGCCGTGGCAGTTAATGTGGGGTCAAACTGCATTAATGCTGCAGTGTAGATACGCACTCAGAGGTGTGAAGATGAGCTTTCTGCCCCTCCTTTGAGGCCCGAATGTGCGCCAGATGGGCCTGGGGGTCACGGACCATCTGATCCCATCTCAGCCGCTTTTGGCCACGGCTCCGTGCTGGCTTTGGGGCCGTCCGGCTTGCTCCCTTTGGGATTACCCAGCTGTTCGGGGAGGTGGCCGAAGGGGCAGCAGCGTCTCCGCTTGGGAAGGGATTACGGATAATGCATCTGGAATGCCAGGCGCTCATCCTGCCTTGTGATTTATCTGGAAATCAAATTCCAGTAATCTCCCCTGTGCCATCTGCTGCCATGTCTACGGCGCTCAGACGGCACACATGCGCCCGGCGGAGCATGCATAGCGACTCCTGTGCCAGTGGGGCAGACGAGTCCACTTTGGGGTTTTAGTCTGAACTTTGACGGAGGAGATGGCCATCATTTGAGCTGGGTCTAAAAGACCAAACCTCATGAAAGATGGCCACCCAAAGGCCTCCAACGAAGGAGAGTCCGTCAACATATGAGTCCATCTATTCCACTCTCGACAAGACCTTCTTCCTAACGTCAAGGAGGAATCTCTTTGCTTGCACTGGTTCATATTCTGGTTTGGACATGTACCAACTTCGGCCCTCCCTCCAGGTGCTTTGGACTTAAACTCCCACAGCCGGTATCATGATGACGGGTTTCATCAAGACGAGAAATTAGTGAGAATTAGCGAGAAGTTTTCAGCCAAGCACAAATTGTTTTAATGGTACTCTGTTGTTTGGTGTCCACTGAAGATTTTTATTGCATCTGGTTTAGCAACCTATGCACCAAGCTGCTGATGAGCACCTTCACCCCCAACTTCTCCAAACAACACACCGTAGTTACAGAGTGCACCTTGTACATGAAAGGAGTAAGCTAACCAGGGGAATCTGCTGAGCCATTTGGGCTGAAAACTTAAGACGCCTCTTCTTATCCATAGGAAATACACATCTTTGCAATGAAGTCTGTGGATTTTGCACTAAGTAAGCTTTCACTTGGTCATCAGAAAGAGTCTTGTTGATATAAAGTCCATGGTCTAACAATGGGACAGCTTCTTCTCTTTGCCCCTGTTCCATGGTTTCTTTGACAGGGCTTGCATTAGAGCAGTGGTTCCCAACCTTTTGTTGACCAGGGACGACTTGACCAAGGACCATTTTGACCTGGGACCACTTTGACCTGGGACAACTTGACCAGTGAGTACTTTGACCTGGGACCACTTGACAAGGGACCATTTTGATCTGGTACAACTTGACCAGTGACTACTTTGACCTGGGACCACTTGACAAGGGACCACTTTGACCTGAGACCACTTGACCTGGGACCATTTTCACCTGGGACCCATTTGACCAGGGACCAATTTGACCAGGGACCACACTGACGTGGGACCACTTGCCCAGGAATCACTTGACCAGGGACTACTTTGACCAAGGATGACATTGACCTGGGACCACTTTGACAAGGGACCACTTGATCAGGGACCACTTTAACCAGGGACCACTTTGACCAGGGACCACTTGACCATGGGCCACTTGATCAGGGATGACTTTGACCAGTAATGGCTTTGACCAGGAACCTCTTGCCCAGGGACCACTTTGACCAGAAACTACTCTCCAACATTAGTAGCAAAAGGGTTACGAATCAGTTTTTGGCCAACTTTAGATTCAGTTTGGTTATCTGGGGTGCCGATTCAGAAAACTGCATTGGATAGACCCCATCAGCTCTAGTTTCCGACACAGAACATGTGCCATCCAAAAGTCGCCACCTACTCACCTACAGAAAATGATATTTAATAATCTAGAGCTGATTTAATAATCTAGAGACCTTGGGAAAGTCACACACTCTGTGTCAGAGGAACAAACCTTGCCTTAGGTTTTTCTCAGCTGGAAACGACTTGTTTGCGCACAATAACCATTGCCTGGAATTCTCATCTATTTATTCTCTTACAGTGGCCATTTCCAAGCCCTTCTCCGGCCTTGGTAGCCCACTCTTGGCAACCTCCCTCTTTCTCCTTTATTATTCTCTCTGTCTACATTGGCTCCATTGCAGCCTCTGAATCCTTCCTCTCCTTCACTCCGAAGGGTTAACCGGCGCTGCCTTTGTCTCCGCATCAGTGTACATAATGCACCGCTCATTTGCATACTGCAGTGTGCGCTCAATTAAAATGAACTTTTAATTTCTTCTAAGTAAATTACTTCTTCCCGGTACGTGATGCGCACAAATGTCAGAATAATGGGGAAAGCTTTGATGAGTGCAGGAGGCAGAACTGGGAGAGAAAAAGCTTGGAGGAAAGATATTTTTTGGAGAGAAAAGAGCATTTCCTCCTCATATATATATACTACTTACACACACCCCAAACCCCTTTTAATATGGATTCAAATCCAGCATGCAAATAGCTGAATTTCACCCAAAGAATGTCCCAATTTGCAGCCATCACCTCCTTCTATAAGAATATATTGCAGTGAGCATATGTGCAGGAATGTATTCCCTCTGAAAAAAATATCCAGAATAATTTCACAATATTGCTTTCCATTCAACCACCACAAATATTATTTATCTTTTTTTAGGGATTATTTCCCATTGGCTTTCGTGATTGGATGGGAGTTTGAACCCAGGTTGCCGGAGTCCAAGACACTATACTCCATTGACTATCTTATTCAATGCTGTAGGTTTGTCCTTGCCTTTCTCTCGGGCTGAGAGAGTGTGACTTGTCCATGGTCTCCATTGACTTTCATGATCAAGTGTGATTTCGAACTCAGATCTCCAGAGCTGTAGTCCAAAGTCTGAGCCATTACGCTCCATTGACTCTCTTATTCAATGCTATAGGTTTGCCCTTGC
Organism: Anolis carolinensis; assembly: GCF_035594765.1. Lineage (NCBI taxonomy): Eukaryota > Metazoa > Chordata > Lepidosauria > Squamata > Anolidae > Anolis > Anolis carolinensis. The sequence continues at coordinate 3,911,252 of NW_026943820.1, forward strand.
CTTCACCTGAGGCTGAGAGAGTGACTTTCCCAAGGTCCCCCGATCAAGTGGGAATTCGAACCAAAGTCTGCAGAGTTGTCATTCAACATTCAAACCACAATACTTTTTGGGGTCGATATTACTGTTTCTCATTGCCTTCCTCTGAGGCTGAGACAGTGTGACTCACTCAAGGATACGCAATGGGTTTGAGCTGCCCCAAGTCCCTTTGGGGAGATGGAGGCAGGATACAAAAATAAAGTCATTATTATTATTATTATTATTATTATTATTATTATTATTATTATTATTGACACAAAGACATAGTATGACCCAGCAAACAATATATTATTATGAGATTATTATTATTATTATTATTATTATTATTATTATTATTAACACAACAAGATGAGTCCACAGCAGACACTCTACTGGTTGTTGTATTGGATCACACGTTGGACACTTCCCTATTATTATTATTATTATTATTATTATTATTATTATTATTATTAACACAACAAGATGAGTCCACAGCAGACACTCTACTGGTTGTTCTATTGGATCACACGTTGGACACTTTCCTATTATTATTATTATTATTATTATTATTATTATTATTATTATTATTATTATTCCATGAATGAACTTTGGTCTCTAAGCCCCCAATTTCACTGTTATATAATGCAGTATGAACTGCATTTTGTTTTTAGTGCACTCATATAATGTAGATTGTATTGAACTGGATTATATGAGTCTATGCTGCCATATAATCCAGTTCAATCTGCATTATAATGACAGTATAGATGTGGCCTAAATATGTTCAGATATTGCATTGTTTTTTTACTATTGTGTCTCAAAACCAGCTTATAGATCTTGTTTGCTATGTCATACTATAACAATGAATAATTATTAATAATAATAGTAATAATAATAATACAAAATACAGCATATAGATCTTGTTTGCTGTGTCATACCATGATAACAATGAATAATAATAATAATACTGCATATAGATCTCATTTGCTGTGTCATACTATAACAATGAATTATTATTATTAATAATAATAGTAATAATACAAAATCCAGCTTATAGATCTTGTTTGCTATGTCATACTATAATAATGAATAATTATTAATAATAATAGTAATAGTAATACAAAATACAGCATATAGATCTTGTTTGCTGTGTCATACTATGATAACAATGAATAATAATAATAATACTGCATATAGATCTCATTTGCTGTGTCATACTATAACAATGAATTATTATTAATAATAATAATAGTAATAATACAAAATCCAGCATATAGATCTTGTTTGCTGTGTCATACTATGATAACAATGAATAATAATAAAAATAATACTAAATCCAGCTTATAGATCTCATTTGCTGTGTCATACTATGATAACAATGAATAATAATAATACAAAATCCAGCATATAGATCTCATTTGCTGTCATACTATGATAATGAATAATAATAATAATACTAAATCCATCATATAGATCTTGTTTGCTGTGTCATACTATGACAACAATGAATAATAATAATAATAATAATAATAATAATAATAATAATATTCCTAGGCCTCTCCACCTGCCCAACTGGTTATTTCTGCTCAACTAAGGAAGATTTGAGAAGCCAGGATGGTGAATGACGCTCTCTTTTTACTCCTTGTCTAACCTGGAGGGGACTATTTTTAAATTTTTTTAAACAACGGTGCGAAGGAAACCGGTCCGCAGATGTGCAATGACAGCCAGCTGCGGGAGACAGACAAATTATGGCTGAGCCGAGTTCGAGACGCCCACGAGCTCTGAAACAAAGGGAGGCATCCGGGAGGAGACAGGAGACAGCCAGAAGGGAGCCCAGAGACAAGCTGCCAAGGCTCTTTCCATGCCGGAGGCTCCCTCGAACTCAGAACAGGCCCAGAGTGGGTGCCGTGCGCTGTTTTGCTTCTGCAATGCGCAACAGATGCGCCGTGCTCACCTAAGGTGCCTCCATGGTGCAGAATGAATGCAGTTCAAAATTGCTAAAACTCAATGCTATGGGAGGTATTGTCTGCTCAATTTGGCAGAGAAAGGCTTAACAAGAACTATTTCAAGCTACAGCTTCCATAAGACTCAAAGTGGTGTCAAACTGCATTCAGTCTACAGTGTGGCTGCATCTCTGTGCTATGTTCTCTTATCATCCACAAGGAAGTACAGGCTGTCCTTGAGTTGCAAACGACTCTTACTGGGTTGCTGTGAGTTTCCCGGTCTGTATTGCCATGCTCCAGAAGCATTCTCTCCTGACGTTTCGCCCACATCTACGGCAAGCATCCTCAGAGGTTGTCAGGTCTCTTGGAAACTAAGAAAGGGGTTTACATATCTGTGGAATAATGTCCAAGGTGGGAGAAAGAACTCTTGTCTGCTTGAGGCAAGTGTGAATGTTGCAATTGGCCACCTTGATTAGCACTGAATGGCCTTCAAAGCCTGGCTGCTTCCTGTCTGGAGGAATCCTCTGTTGGAAGGTGTGAGCTGGCTCTGATTCTTTCTTGTCTGGAATATTGTAATAATAATAAAAAATAATAAATTTAATAATAAATTCCCCAGTTTTCAGAGTGTTGTTCCTTATTTACTTATGTACTTTTCACAGGGACTGAAAGTGAGGTGAAATCTTCTGAACAGCAAAAAAACACAACATGGGTGTTAACCCTTCCTTATGTGAGATATATATATATATAATATATATAATTTAGGATGCATCTACACTACCATATAGATACATGTAATGCATTATATAGTCAGTGTAGACCCATAAAATGCAGCCTAGTGCAGTTTACTGCATTGTGTGGATCAACACTGACCCTCAACACTAATGCAGTTTCAAACTACATTATATCACAGTGTAGAGACAATACATAAAATTTGTGTAGAACAAAACCTAAATTAATACTAATATTAATATTAATATTAATATTAATAATAATAATAATAATAATAATAATACACTATTATAATTATATATTAGATATTACATGTAATATTACTAATGATATTGCAATGTAGTGATATAGTACAATATCTATATATATAAAAGAGTAATAAAATTTCGGCCTAGGACAAAACAACAAAACGACACATCCCAGAAACACTAAACTTTGCAGCACAACCCCTCATCCATGCCTCTACGTTCATACAACAAAAAGAAAAGAAAAATAAAGTCCTAATTAGAGGGAGAGGAATAATTGTTTTTATTCCATTGCTGCCATTTAGAAGGCTAAGCTCCGCCCACTTGGTCTCCTAGCAACCCACTCAGCCCAGGGGACAGGCAGAGTTAGGCCTCACTTAGGCCTCTTCCACACTGCCTATAAAATACAGATTATCTGATTTTAACTGGATTATATGGCAGTGTAGACTCAAGGCCCTTCCACACAGCTATATAACCCATTTATATTGAACTTAATGTAAGGTAAAACTTTTACCCTTTACCTTAACTACCACCAATTCCTCAATACTTTATTTCCCATACCACCAGACTTCGCCACAGCAATGCGTGGCCGGGCACAGCTAGTAGTAATATATAATGCTTATATTGTGCTATACTAATAATATAATATATTGTATGTACATATAACTTGTAAGCCGCCCTGAGTCCCCTTCGGGGCAAGAAGGGCGGGATATAAATGTCGCTAATAATAATAATAATAATAATAATAATAATAATAATAATAATAAACTGTGAAGATGCATTCTCTTTGGCAGGTTAACGAAATTTCCAATCTTCCTGGAGTCTTGTTCCGGACTTATAATGGCAATTTTATTTTGGCAGCGCAATGTACTGCCTGGGAGTCCAATGGAGTGTTCTTCCTTAAGCAGAGGCGGGATGGCCATCTGTTGGGAGGGCTTGCATTGTGTCTTTAGGGTCTCCCCCAATTCTACGATTCTGTGAATTTTGCGCCGGCACCGCCCTGTGCTCTGGCTTCCAGATGGCACCCGCGAAAGAGTTAAGTCCTCTGTGATCAACACCGAGAAGCAAGTGGTAAACAATTTTCCCCCTTCCCTCTGCTAAATTAATATGCAAATTCCAAGGCCCTTCCACCTCCCTCCCCACTCTCTTCTCCTGCTTCAAAATTAGCGAGGGAGAAGGCTGGGGCTAATTATGCACTCAAACGAGCAGGCTTCTTCGTTAATGTGGCACTGAGAGGCGGCTGAAACTGATTGGGAGCCCAGGAAATTTGCATTCCAGCATGGTGCTTGCCTGCGCATCTGGCACGGGCCCGGCGCGTGGAGCCATGCCGCGCACACAAGCACGGAATACACTTTGTGTGTGTGTGTGTGTGTGTATGTATATACATATACATATACACTCATTGTGTGTGTAGATATTCTGGACTGTGACACTGCCAGAATGTGGTGAAATCCTAGTGTTGGAAGGGACCTCAAAGGCCATCCAATCCAACCCCCTTCAGAGACACAATCGCATTGGCTTTTTTAGCTGCTGCATCACACTGTTGGCTCATGTTTAGCTTGTAGTAAAATAATAGAATTCTAGAGTTGTGTGTGCAGACATTGTGGACTGTGACACCACCAGAAAGCGGTGGAATCCTAGCATTGGAAGGGACCCCAAAGGTCATCCAATCCAACCCCCTTCAGAGACACAATCACATTGGCCTTTTTAGCTGCAGCACTGCATTGTTGGCTCATCTTTAGCTTGTAGTAGAATCATAGAATTCTAGAGTTTTAAGAAAACCCAAGTGTACCTTGTATATATACATATACATATACATATATACACATACACATTCACACACTCATTGTGTGTGCAGACATTCTGGACTGTGACACCACCAGAAAGCGGTGGAATCCTAGAGTTGGAAGGGACCCCAAAGACCATTCAATCCAACCCTCTTCAGATACACAATCGCACTGGCCTTTTTGGCTGCTGCATCACATTGTTGGCTCATGTTTAGCTTGTACTAGAATAACAGAATTCTAGAATTGGGAGAAACCCCAAAGCGCCCTTCAGAGACACAATCTCATTGGCCTTTTTAGCTGCTGCATCACACTGTTGGCTCATCTTTAGCTTGTAACAGAATCACAGAATTCTAGAGTTGGGAAAAATCCCAAAGAAGGCCCTCCAGTCCAACTCCAATTCTGCTAGGGAAGAAGTCACCATCAAAGCCCTCCTGACAGATGGCCATCCAGCCTCTGCTTAACGATCTCCAGAAGACTCCCAAGCAGCATATTGAACCAATCTTAAATCAGGAAGGTTTTCCTAATGTTTTATTGTGATCTCTTTCCCAGGTAGTGGTCACAAAGTTATTCCAGGTGAGGTCTGACCAAAGCAAAATAAAGTGGGATTATGACTTCCGTCAATCTAAACAATACACTCTTCTTTGTGCAGTCTAGAATCACATTGACCTTTTTAGCTGGAGAATTTATGGCCATTTAATGGATTTTATTTGATTTTCTTAAGCAAGGAATAGTCAGTTGTTTTGTCAGTTCCGTCCTCTCAAACAAAGCCAACAGCATTGGTGACCTCCCATCCAAGTACTAACCGGGCCTGACCCTGCTTAGCTTTCAAAAAGAGCCAGAACCAGGTGCTTTTTGGGTGTTTTGTAATTCCATAATATTTGGGCAATTCCTTCCCCCTTTTTTCCAACTCCATCAAGTATTGTGATGCTCATCTCATAGATCCCAAGCATGTAGCACTTTCTTCTTTGAAAATAATCCAAACCTTGTTGTAAGCAATGAAGTTGAAAGCCTTTCTTTGCCCTGATGGATATTTGGACAGAAAGCAGGCATTTGCATCCTTAGCAAGACTTCTTGGCTGGAACCCCAGTTCTTCTAAGATCCAACGACGGAGGGAGACCTGCAAGACACACGAAAATAATGGCATTTAGACACAATCATCCTAAACGCAATATTGGTTCGCAAATGCATGGCCTCCCTCAATGAGGAAGCACAAGGCACATTGAATACACTGCATTTACTAAGGAATTCCAGTTTTTGTAGGAGGCACAATGGTCACATCCAGCCAACAGCATTGCAAGTGAAGCTGCACATAGGTACTAATCTGCATGCAATTGCACATGAAGGGTGGCATGTGAATGCACATTGCCTCCATGCCTTGCCTATGTGCACTGAACAACTACACAAGGGCTTGTGAGTCATCCTCATTGACTCTTCATATATTAAACATTGCAACTAAACAAGGGGGCATGTGCCCACTGACCATTGGCCCTTTGTGAGCCATGCGCATTGACCATTGATCCTTCATGAGCCATGCACATTGACCATTGATGTTTTGTGCATTGAACTAAAAATACACAAGAAGATGTGAGTCATACACATTGAGCATTGGTTGATGTTCATGGTCCATGCACATTGACCACTGATTGTTCATGAGCCATATCCTTCATGAGCCATACGCATTGACCACTGAGCCTTCAAAAGCCATGTACATTGACCACTGATCCTTCATGAGTCATGCACATTGACCATTGATCCTTCATGAGCCATGCACATTGACCATTGATGCTTTGTGCATTGAACACTAAAAATACACAAGGAGATGTGAGTCATACACGTTGACCCGTCATGGGCTATGCACATTGACCATTGATCCTTTGTGAGTCATGTACATTGACCATTGGTCCTTCATGCATTGAACACTGCAAGTATACAAGGAGATGTCAGCCATACACATTGACCATTGATCGTTTGTGCATTGAACAGTGCACTGGACAAAGGGTTGTGAACCATGTGCATTGACCATTGATCTTTCATGAGTCATGTACATTGACCATTGGTCCTTCATGCATTAAACACTGCAAGTATACAAGGAGAGGTCAGCCATACACATTGACCATTGATCCTTTGTGCATTAAACAGTGATCCTTCGTGAGTCATGTACATTGACCATTTGTCCTTCATGCATTGAACACTGCAAGTATACAAGGAGATGTGAGCCATACACATTGACCATTAATCTTTCATGAGTCATGTACATTGACCATTGATCCTTCATGAGCCATGCATTGAACCTTTGTGCATTGAACACTGCAGCTACACAAGGGGCTGTGGAATAGGCGCACTGACCATTGATGTTTGTGAGTCATGCACATTGAGCATTGACCTTTTACGCTTTGAACGCTGCAGCTACACAAGGGGCTGTAGGCCACGCGCATTGACCATTGACCCATTTATATTGCTATTCAGGACAGTAGTGGCATAATGCAACTCCGCCAGTGGAAACAAGAAGGCTCAAAGGGATCGGACTGTTTGAAAACGAGAAGTGTGGATGCCTTTCAGCGGCGCATGGTGCCCCGGCCTCTCCTCCTCTTTCTCTTGGCTGGTGCTTCTCCCCTTGACGAAGAAGAGGAGGAGGAAGAGGAAGGAGGAGATGCATGGGGGAGCTCATTTGGTGCGCCGCCACCATTAATTCCAGCACAGCTGCTGCTCCCCCTTCCTTCCCTCCTTCCCTCCCTGAAGGCATGGCGCTAATACGCAGCTTCGGAGCCTCTCAGCAAATTAACATCATTTGTTCTCCAGAACATGCTTTCATTCCTACACGACATGCATAGCTTATTACCAGCCGGCCGACTCGGGGAAGGCGGGGAGCCAGAGACGTTGGGGAGCATAAACGGCAAGCCTGGCTATCAAACCCATCCAAGACTTGGCACCTTTTTGTCCCTTCCTCAGTCTCTCCTGCAAAGGACTATTCCTTGCAAACCAGGGATTCTCCATCACCAATACTTTTTTGGCAATCATAAGTATGCCGAAGCCATTCTCTTTCTCTATGCGATCCTATCTGCTTGGAAACAGAAGGAGCTGCCAGGACCCAAGCCACATATTGTCACTATTCAAAGTTTTTCCCATTGTAAGTATTTGGACCTTCAAGTTGTCCATCATCTCCAGAATAGAGCTAAGGCACCAGATCCCGTCAATATTGGAAGCTAAGCAGGTCCAAGCCAGGTTAGTAACTGGGTGGCATATCACCTGCTGTAGGCTATACGTAAGTACAGTAATAATAATAATAATAACTTTATTTTTATACCCCGCCCCATCTCCCCGAAGGGACTCAGGGCGGCTTACATGGGGCCTTGCCCGATACAACAATATAATAACAACAACAAAACAATAAAACAAATATCCCAACAATAAAAACATCAGCATCAATAAAACAGTCATTAAAATCAACATACAGCATAAAATGTTAAAAACAGGAGACTAATTCACAGATCTAGGCCAAAGTGCAGAATCTTCCAAAATGGGGAGAGGTAGTTTCACAGCTAAAAGGGACAATAAAGTGCAATGTAATAATGGCAAAGCATCAACGATGGAGCTGTTGTAGAATGGGCAGATAAATCAGAGTCTCACTTATCCAACATAAATGGGCCGGCAGAATGTTGGATAAGTGAATATGTTGGATAATAAGGAGGGATTAAGGAAAAGCCTATTAAACATCAAATTAAGTTATGATTTTACAAATTAAGCACCAAAACATCATGTTATACAACAAATTTGACAGAAAAAGTAGTTCAATATGCAGTAATGTTATATTGTAATTACTGTATTTACGAATTTAGCACCAAAATATCACGATATATTGAAAACATTGACTACAAAAATGACTTGGATAATCCAGAACCTTGGATAAGCGAGGCTTGGTAAAGTGAGACTCTACTGTAACACAACTGGCAAAACCTCTGGTGATACCTGGCCCAAGAAAACCCTATAATATTGTGTTGTCGAAGGCTTTCATGGCCGGAAACACTGTGTTGCTGTGAGTTTTCTGGGCTGTCTGGCCATGTTCCAGAAGCAGTCCCTCCTGACGTTTCGCCCACATCTATGGCAGGCATCCTCAGAGGTTGTGTGGTCTATTGGAAACTAAGCAAGTGAGGTTTATATATCTGTGGAATAATGTCCAGAGTGGGAGAGGAATTCCAGACACGAAACAATCAGGGCCAGCTAGCACCTCCCAACAAAGGATTCCCTCAGGCAGGAAGCAGCCAGGCTCTGAAGCTGCAAGGCTATTCAATGATAATCGAGGTGGCCAACTACAACATTCACACTTGCCTCAAAGAGACAAGAGTTATTTTCTCCACTCTGGACATTATTCCACAGATATATAAACCCCACTTCCCTAGTTTCCAACAGAGCTCACAACTTCTGAGGTTGCCTGCCATAGAGGTGGGCGAAACGTCAGGAGAGAATGCTTCTGGAACACGACCATACAGCCCGAAAAACTCATAGCAACCCTGTAAAATTAATGGAGTCGTCATAAGTCTGCACGGGATTTGAAGAAATATTTATACAAAAGTTCCTCAAGAGCTTAAATACCCAGCAGGCACCCATTGGAAGCTAAGTAGGGTCAGCCCTGGTCAGTACATGGAAGGGAGACTGCCAATGAATGCCAGTCCCATATTTCAGAGGAAGAGACTGGCAGAACCACCTCTGAGGATCCCTGGCCTAAGAAAAGCCTGTTAAATGAATGAGGTCACCATAAGTCAACTTGAAGTGCCCTTTTGGTTTCTCACTCCCAAAATCCCCAATCCCGTGCAGATTCTGGGAATGGGAGTCCAATATTTCCAAAGAAGGAAATATTGGATTTCTGGGGATTCCCTGCTTAAGGAAACCTGTGAAAGAAATGCATGGGTGGCCCTAAGGACGCATTGCCCGCCTGGCTCCAAGGTCAGGGAAGGAGAGAGAGGCCTGGCTCTGGAAGCTGAGCCCACGGCCATTGTGTGCCTGCCTTTATCGGAATGCGTCTTCTTTGGCGGCAGGGCTGGTTTCCATCATTTGGGAATCTGCAGAAGGCTCCCATGTCAAAGAGGCAGCGAGGCTCCATGAATATTTCATTAGAGAAGCAATGTGTGCCTTTGCCGAGAACATCTGGCCGGGGTCTCTGGAGACCCTCCGGCACTAGGCAGGAAGCAGGAGCTGTGAAATATGGGAAGGGAGGGGGGAGAGAGCGTGAGAGAGAGAAAGAGAGAGAGAAAGAGAGAGAGAGAAAGAGAGAGAGGGAGACAGGGTGGAAGGAAGAGAGTGAGAAAGGGAGATGGAAGGAAAAGAGAGAGGAAGGAAGGAAGCAAGGAAGGAAGGAAAAGAGAGAGAAAAAAAGGGAGATGGAAGGGAGGAAAGAAGGAAAAGAGAGAGGAAGAGAGAAAGAGAAAGGGAGGGAGGAAGAGAGAAATAAAGATAGAACAGGAGATGGAAGGGAGAAAAGAAGGAAGGAAGAAAGAAAGGAAAGAGAGGGAAGGGAGGGAGAGAGAAAGAGGAAGGGAGGGAGGGAGGGAGGGAGGAAGAAAGGAAGGAAGGAAGGAAGGAAGGGAGGGAGGGAGAAAAAGGGAGATGGAAGGGAGGGAGGAAAAGAGAGGAAGATAGAGGAAGAGGAAGGAAGGAAGATAGAGAGAGAGGAAGATGGAAAAAGAAAAGAAGGAAGGAAAGAAGAGAGAGAGAAAGAGAGGGAGAGAGAGATAAAGAAGAAAGAAAGAAAGAAGGAAGGAAGGAAGGAAGGAAGGAAGGAAGGGAGAGAGAGAGAGAGAGAGGAAAAGAGAGGGAGCGAAAGGGAGAAGGAAGGAAGGGACCAAAAACTTTCTATAGCCTTTGAACACCTTCACTGCTTTTCTGTCTCACAAAGTGCTCCAAAACCCTTCATCTTTCTTTTTTACTACTACTACTACTACGACAAACACGACTTCCACCACCCTGTTTTCATTTCTTAATCAAGACCAAAGCGGCTTTGTATCTCCCTGCACCTTTTGATAGAGCAATTGAAAATGTCAGCTTTGTGTCCCTTTTCCTAGCCAGAAGTGCTAGGCTGTTAGGAATGGTGGGAGTTGAAGTCCAAAACACCTGGAGGGCCCAAGTTGGCCCATGCCTCGTGTAAATACACCCTGAGTAAAGCCACTGCAAACTACTTTGGACCTTTGAACTCAGCCTGAAGCAATAGACGTAAGCTAGGAACAAAGGGGGAAATTGGAAGGAGAAGAGAACAACTTGGACATCTGAAAAGCAGTCGGAGAAATAGGACAATGAGAGATTTAATGAGGAATATCCCTGCCAAACTAGATCAATGCTCTTGGCATTGCTGATCTTCTGATAAACTTTCTTATTATTATACCATTGGAAATAAGCGTAGCAAGGATGATGTTGTTTACTGCTAACCAGAGTCAACCTACTGACTTGGTTATTGCATAATGGGTCAACATGGAAGCAAATCTCATGGATCCAATGACTTTAGGCATAAGGAACAACAGAATATAGGCCCGTAATTCTCTGCTTTCCCATCTCCAAACTCGACATTACTGATGTTAAAAGAGTTTTCAACATTCCCATCAACAAAATGCCATTACGATTTTGGCATTTCAAACAAAACAAGCATTAAATTTGACCAGCGGTGGATAGGCACAAGGTTTAGATTAGGAACATTCCTTTAAAAAAAGATATGATTGGTGCTGAATTTCAGAAGCAAAATTTAGGAAAGTTGACATTTCACACAAATCGGAATGCAAATTTGTGCTTCAGCTCAAGGCAGGAAGCCAAGTCTTGGACCTTGGGATGGTCCTTCCATATGTGGATTGGTTGCATTTACATCTTCTCCAGCAACCGTTGTCTAAGCTTCATAAACGTGAGCCAATGACATTCCCCCTTCCAGAGCAGATGAGTTGGTTTCTTGTGCAACTAAAGAATGGAGGATCCCAGCCTTTCAAAAGAGTTCTCATTCCAGGACTAAGAAGAATGGATTCCATATAAAACCATCTCCATCCTTGACTTTGTTCACTCAGATAGGGGTCCTTCAACTTTCCTGAGGCCCCAAACAAAATGGAACACCATCTCCAACTCTTTGCCAAGATTGCGGCAAAGCCCTTCCAAGTGAGAAACATTGAAGAAAACACCGAACATCCAACGGGTAATTTTGGTGGATACAAAAATGGCACACCATTGTAATGCCATTTCTCCTGCAGGTACCAAATGCAACCCAGATTGGGACAAAGCTGTTCCAATTGAGAGGAATTGAAGAAAACACTCAACATCCGATGGGTCATTTTGGTGGATACAACAAAGTCAAAGATATTGAATGAGATGGCACTCCATCGTAGTGTTATTTCTTCTACAGATGCCATATCCAACCTAGATTGTGACAAAGCCCTTCCAAATGAGAAGTAATGAAGAAAATACTCAACGTCCAATGGGTCATTTTGGGGGATACAATGATGGCCAAGAGCATCCAATGAGATAGCACACTGTCATAATGTCCAGATTGCAACAAAGCCCTTCCGATATGCAGTAAATGAAGGGCGGCATTGAAGAAAACACGCAACACCCAATGGTTCATTTTGGTGGATACAAAGGTTGCCAAAGACATTGAATGAGATGACACACGGTGACAATGTTATTTCTTCTGCAGACGCAATATCCAACCGAAATTGGGACAAGTCTTGGACCATAACATGGTTCTTGAAGTGGTCCAAGTGAGAGGCATTCAAGAAAGCACTCAACATCCAATGGGTCATTTTGATGGACACAAAGATGGCCAAGAGCATTGAATTAGATGGCGCACCGTCGTAATGTCATTTCTTCTCGAGACACCATTTCCAACCCAGATTGCGACAAAAACCTTCTGATGCCCAGGGAGCGCGGGGCATTGAAGAAAACATCCAATGGGGCATTTTGGTGGGCACAGACTACGAAGACTGCCAAAAGCATCCCATGGCTCAATGACATTGTCAAGTCATTCGCAGGACCAAGACTGATGGATCGGATGGAGAAGGCATGGCCGCACACAAAGGCACACTGCACAGAGATGGACACACAAGAGACAAAACAGACACACAGATGGCCCTTGATTATGTTCCTTACCTTTCTTGTAGTGTGTGTCCTTCCTCCACTACCGGCTCGCTACCTGCCATGCCTTTCCAGCTTCCTTGCTCCGTTTGTTCGTTCCCTTGTTCGTTTGTTCGTCCTGGCTGTTCTCCCTCTCTCTTCTTGCTGCATCTCGGCAGCCCATCCTCCATGGCACCTCTGCCAACTCAGCTGCCACCTGCTTCGCAGTGGGGCTTGCCAGCTCCTGTGCCTCGTATGTTCCTCTTGGCCCCATGCTGCCTTCTGGCATCCTGGCAGCCGCACACTGCTCTCTGTCGATGGCATGGGTCCATCTTTTTCTCCGAGACCCAGCTTCCCCGGCTTCTTCGCTTTGGGTTGCCACCGCAGCCGCTTCTCAGAGAAATTGGCAGGGAAATAAAACCCGGAGAAACGCAGATCTCCTCGTGCCAGCTGATTTTTGTTCGCCACATCTTTTTTTCCTCCCCTCCAAAAAAAAGAAGGGGAAAATAGGTGAGGAAAAGAAAGAGAAAACTGTATCCAACCCTTTGGCCAGATTGCGGCACCGGCGATATCAGAATACGGAGCCAACGCCGGGGTCCGGCTGGCTTGGCACCGTGGTGGGTTTTGGCAGGGAGGAACAGACCGGCTTCGCTTTTCCCTGCTTGTGCCAAAAAAGAAGAAAAAGGAGGAGGAGAGAGAGAGGAAAGGAGGAAAAAAGGGACGCTGATCGATGTCGCGCATGCCACGCTTCCAACAGGAAGAAGGTCCACCGTCCTCCTCCCATCGAGCAGACTTTTCTCCTTCAAGCATGGAGGTCAGCCAAGACCTTCCAGACTCCTCAACAGAAGGCTGGCATGGCTTTCGTCCTCTGGAAAGAGGGGCATCGGCATAGAAACCACGCAGCCCACATTCTCCGTTACCTTTCCAAATGGAACCTCAGCCTTCTCAATGCATTGCAGAAGCAACTCCTCCTTACCCGTCATCCCTCAGGTTTGCAGAAACCCTTGGCAAATGGAGAAAGGGGGCACAGGGAGGCATCGAAACACAAACACATTGGTTCCATCCTAAGTCAAGACGTTGGCATGGCCTTTGGGAGGTTGGTTCCGAGCCAACTGACAACTTGACGTCCTTCCACCTGCTCGATCTTTTCAAAGCCAATACTTTGGAGTGCTGTTGAGTAGGCAAACCAAACAACCATGCATCTCCATTGGCTCAAATGTCCCCAGCAACTAATGACAAAAAAGGAGAGCGTTTTCAGAAAGCTGGAGACCAAGAATGTTGCAGACTCCTGGCTCTTCTTCCCTTGACATAAACCTTGCTCTAACTTTGTTGGACTACAACTCATATTAGCCCCAGTCAGATGGTCACCTAGGAGATCTGGTTGGCAAAGTTAGCCTGGTTGGGAAGCAAGAAAGAAGAGAAGTCCATTTGTTTCTTGATGCAACCATATTTCATCCGCTCTTGTCCATGTTGGGTCAAAACAGGAGCTTTGGGACCTCTGCTCACCTCTCCCAAATGGGAGCATTCCCCTTTGCTTGCCATGGCTCCTGGTTCCATGCGCTTGCATTTTGCACCTCTGATTCAGGCATTAGTACCAAAGGCGTTCCTCTAATTTCCCCTGAATGAGAGAAACTAAATCACCATCAATCATCATTTCGCACCATTACCATAATGGGCCTATTTTGCACTCATTTCCCCCTTCACTGACACTTTCGGAGAGCACTTTGCACCAAGGTGCTCCAGTCTCCTGGGAGCCAAGCGGAGAATATGGCTGCTCCCGTCTCTAAGAATTGCACCCCAAAACATTTTGTTGCCTGGAAGAGAACATAAGCCCTGTTGACCTCATTTGCCTATCTTCAAACTCTCTTCGTCTAAGACAATTTGCTGGGTGTTTTGCAAAGTTTAGTCTTCTCTTAACAGCTCCAGCTTCTTTACAGCCTTTTTAAAATGAGGTGTCAAAAGTAGAGAACTACAGTCAGCCTTTTTGTGGATTTGACTTTTGTAGATTAGATTATTCATGGCTGATTCAAAGGTTCTCTTTAGGAGTTTTTGGGTTCCCCGGTGCGGCTTTATGGGCTCAATGGAAGTTGTTCATAGAGTCATGCTGGAGACCAAAGAAACTACAGTAGAGTCTCACTTATCCAAGCCTCGCTTATCCAAGCCTCTGGATAATCCAAGCCATTTTTGTAGTCAATGTTTTCAATATACAGTGATATTTTGGTGCTAAATTCAACATAACATTACTGCGTATTGAACTACTTTTTCTGTCAAATTTGTTGTATAATATGAAGTTTTGGTGCTTAATTTGTAAAATCATAACCTCATTTGATGTTTAGTAGGCTTTTCCTTAATCCCTCCTTATTATCCAAGATATTCGCTTATCCAAGCTTCTGCTGGCCTGTTTAGCTTGGATAAGTGAGACTCTACTGTACTAAGGAAACAACCAAGGAAAACTTTTTTAGAAGGCATGGGCAAACTTGGGCCTTCCCTCCAGGTGTTTTGGACTTCAACTCCCACCATTCCTAACAGCCTCAAGCCCTTTTCTCCTTCAACTGCTTAAGCTTAAGGGACCTGAGGCTGTTAGGAATGGTGGGAGTTGAAGTCCAAAACACCTGGAAGGAGGACTGAAGTTTGCCCATGCCTGGCATAGACCAATTGCAGTTAAAGCAGTGTCAAACTATTAGTTCCACAGTGTAGCTGCACTCCTAGTAGAGCAGATTTCTCACCAATGTCTATGAGCTTCCATTGGTTTATTGTATGGCTGTACTGTATTGTAGACTCTACATTTATTGATTTTATTTGACTTTTGCAAGGCGGAGAATCCTATTTGCAAAACAAACACTGGCACAGAATATCAAAGAGTGCAGGGGAAAAATAATCTATTAATTCATGAAATCCCTCTCTGCAGATAGATGGCAAAACATTAAGCCAAGGAGTTAAACCTGCAAAAGCAAAATCTGTTTGGGTGAGCTCTGGGAGGAATTAATGGGGTTTCTCCTGACTCATCCCATATGGACGGGCCCGACCCTTTTTCTCCCTCCCGTCCTCAGAAGAAGTGCCAATGTTTCCCCATTAAACCACTGCTTTTGTGAGGAAGAAGGGGGGGGGGAGCTTTGGGCATCCCAGACCTCAGATGGATGCAAGTCCTTTTTGGTGGGACAGATTGGGATTAGGGATTAGAAGAACCCCCGGCAGATGGCAGAAAGCGGCAGGGAGGGCAGCGAGTCTTTTGCATTTATTGAAAACATCAAAAACAAAAAAATATTATTGTTTTGGAAGGAGCAGCTGGACTTGAAACGGGGCTTGTTTTCCTGCTTCAGATTGTTCAAGATGCCAGATTCCAAAGTTGGGGAGATTCTTCTCCTTTGGGATACAATAGATCTGGAATATTCAGAGTTCTACACAATTTTTACCCTCTGAATGCTTAGTTATTATTGTCCTGTTTTTAATTCTGTTGATGAGTTTTATGTAGTTATAATGTTTTTAATTGATTGTTCTTTGTTTTAACTTGTGTTGTTGATCTTGTCCCCATGTGAGCTGCCCCGAGTCCCTTTGGGGAGATGGAGGCGGGATACAAAAATAAAATAATAATAGTTATTATTATTCTTTTTTTTATTGTATGACACAGCAAACAAGATAGATATGCTGGATTTCATATCACAAAATCACAAGTCAAACACTTCCCAAGTGTCTAGGACTGTGTGATGTATTTTCGGATGATGCGTGCAGATCCCAGCAGGGTGGCCTTTTGCAGTTAGCAGATCGTAATTTTGTCCATGTCTATTGTTTCCAAATGCCGGCTGAGATCTTTTGGCACGGCACCCAGTGTGCTGATCACCACCGGGACCACCTGCACTGGTTTCTGCCAGAGTCTCTGAAGTTCAATCTTGAGGTCCTGATAGCTATTATTATTATTATTATTATTATTATTATTATTATTATTATTATTATTATTATTATTATTGGAAAAGGGAGCATATCATAGCTTAATGTAGGCAGTGAATGAGTTAAATCTGACAACTGTCCGGCTCTCTGTAATGATTAGTTGGAAGCCAGAACAATGCCATTCCCGACAGAGAGAGAACAAAGGGAATCTTTTTTTTAAGACTCATCATCTGATAGTCTCTAGAAATGCATAGGATGCAAATTCAGATCCTCCAACCTTTCCTTGCATGGCTTTGTTCTCAATTCCTCTTATTTATCATCCTTGTCACCCTTCTCTGAACTTGCTCCAAGTTATCTGTATCTTACAGTGAGGCCTCCAAAACTGAATGTAGTCTGGGCATCTCATTTGAAAAAGGGTTTACAGCCATCCTTCTATATTTCGGGGCACAGGTCACTAATGAAAGTGGAAAACCCCCCACATAATTTGCTGTCTTTACTTCTCTAGGTATTTCTAAGTCTTCCAGGATGGCTCAGCTTCCATAAAATCAATCTGGAAGGCCTAGAGAGTTTTCCTTGGTAGGAATTTCTAGTTCCTCCAGTATGACTCTGCGGTGAATTTCTACTGGAAGTTGACCATAAAATCAAATGGAAGGACCTAAAGATCCTGGCAGTTGTAGTTTTCATTTTGGTGCAAACTACAACTCCCAGGTTTCCATAGCAGTTAAAGTGGTGTCAGATTGCATTAATTCCACAATGCAAATGTACCCAAGAAGACAAATCCTCCATCTTCTTACCACTATGGCTAGATCTTATGATTTGGCACCAAATTCAAGAGTTTCTGCCCTTCCTGTTGTTGTCATATGTCATTTTATCATATTATTTTATTATGACTGAGTGATATTGTTTTATTGTGTTTTAATCTGCTTTATTTTATCTGTTTGTTGATACTGTTTATATATTATTATTATATATAATCATAGAATCATAGAATCATAGAATAGTAGAGTTGGAAGAGACCTCAAGGGCCATCTAGTCCAACCCCCCGCTAAGAAGCAGGAAATCGCATTCAAAGCACCCCCGACAGATGGCCATCCAGCCTCTGCTTAAAAGCCTCCAAAGAAGGAGCCTCCACCACGGCCCGGGGGAGAGAGTTCCACTGCCGAACAGCCCTCACAGTGAGGAAGTTCTTCCTGATGTTCAGGTGGAATCTCCTTTCCTGTAGTTTGAAGCCATTGTTCCGTGTCCTAGTCTGCAGGGCAGCAGAAAATAAGCTTGCTCCCTCCTCCCTATGACTTCCCCTCACATATTTGTACATGGCTATCATGTCTCCTCTCAGCCTTCTCTTCTGCAGGCTAAACATGCCCAGCTCTTTAAGCCTCTCCTCATAGGGCTTGTTCTCCAGACCCTTAATCATTTTAGTTGCCCTCCTCTGGACGCTTTCCAGCTTGTCAGCATCTCCCTTCATCTGCGGTGCCCAAAACTGGACACAGTATTCCAGGTGTGGTCTGACCAAGGCAGAATAGAGGGGGAGCATGACTTCCCTGGATCTAGACGTTATTCCCCTATTGATGCAGGCCAAAATCCCATTGGCTTTTTTAGCTGCCGCATCACATTGTAGGCTCATGTTTAACTTGTTGTCCACGAGGACTCCAAGATCTTTTTCGCACACACTGCTGTCAAGCCAGGCGTCCCCCATTCTGTATCTTTGATTTCCATTTTTTCTGCCGAAGTGAAGTATCTTGCATTTGTCCCTGTTGAACTTCATTTTGTTAGTTTCGGCCCATCTCTCTAGTCTGTCAAGATCGTTTTGAATTCTGCTCCTGTCTTCTGGAGTGTTAGCTATCCCTCCGAGTTTGGTGTCATCTGCAAACTTGATGATCGTGCCTTCTAACCCTTCGTCTAAGTCGTTAATAAAGATGTTGAACAGAACCGGGCCCAGGACGGAGCCCTGCGGCACTCCACTTGTCACTTCTTTCCATGATGAAGACGACGCATTGGTGAGCACCCTTTGGGTTCGTTCGCTTAGCCAATTACAGATCCACCTAACCGTAGTTTTGTCTAGCCTACATTTTACTAGTTTGTTTGCCAGAAGGTCGTGGGGGACTTTGTCGAAGGCCTTACTGAAATCTAGATATGCTACATCCACGGCATTCCCTGTATCGACCCAACTCGTAACTCTATCGAAAAAAGAGATCAGATTAGTCTGGCATGACTTGTTTTTGGTAAATCCGTGTTGACTATTAGCAATGACCGCATTTGTTTCTAAGTGTTTGCAGACCACTTCCTTAATGATCTTTTCCAGAATCTTGCCTGGTATTGATGTGAGGCTGACCGGACGGTAATTGTTTGGGTCGTTCTTTTTTCCCTTCTTGAAGATAGGGACCACATTCGCCCTCCTCCAATCTGCTGGGACCTCTCCTGTTCTCCAAGAACTCTCGAAGATGATTGCCAGTGGTTCTGAAATAACTTCCGCTAGTTCCTTCAATACTCTTGGATGTAGCTGATCTGGCCCTGGGGACTTGAATTCGTTTAGAGTGGCCAGGTGTTCCTGGACAACTTGTTTCCCTATTTGGGGTTGGATTTCCCCCAATCCTTCGTCCATTCCATGTTGCTGAGGTTGAAGATGGCTTTCTTTTTGTGAGAAGACCGAGGCAAAGAAGGCATTAAGCAGTTCTGCCTTTTCCCTATCCCCTGTCACCATCACCCCATCTACTCCTTGCAGTGGCCCTATCGCCTCCTTTTTCTTCCTTTTTCTACCAACATAAGCAAAAAAACCTTTTTTGTTGTTTTTTATGTCCCTGGCAAGCCTGAGCTCATTTTGCGCTTTAGCCTTGCGAACCTTTTCCCTACAGGAGTTGGCTATACGTTTGAATTCTTCTTTGGTGATTTCTCCCCTTTTCCACTTCTTGTGCATGTCACTTTTGAGCTTTAGCTCAGTTAGAAGTTCTTTGGACATCCATTCTGGCTTCTTTGCACTTGTCTTATTTTTCTTCTTTGTTGGCACTGTTTGCATTTGCGCCTTGAGTATTTCACTTTTGAAAAACTCCCATCCATCCTTAACTCCCTTGTTTTTTAATATCGGCGTCCATGGAATGCCGCTCAGTAATTCCTTCATTTTTTGGAAGTCAGCTCTCTTAAAGTCCAGAATGCGTGTTTGACTTGTCTTAGTTTCAGCATTCCTTTGTATTGCAAACTGCAGGAGCACATGGTCACTTGCCCCTAAGGATCCAACCACTTCAACTGTATTGATCAGGTCTTCCACATTTGTTAAGATTAGATCAAGAGTTGCTGATCCCCTTGTTGCTGATCCCCTTGTTATATATATATTATAATATATATAATAATATTATAAGTATTATTATTATTATTATTATTATTATTATTATTATTATTATTATTATTCCTGGCCAGGTTTGTGCTCGAATCCTCAGTTGCTTGGGACAGTAAGGGACAACAATCTCCAGTTAATTGGATTAAGTGGTGTGTCCCATCTTCCCCATCTGTCTCCTCAGCCATTGCTTTGGGAGGTGATAGAGCCCTGTGTTTTGCAAAGGGGACAGATTGCGTCCCTTGGCTGAACGGTCAGTTGGTGGCCAGACAGACAGCCCTTTGCAGGGAAATCCCTTCTGCCATGTCTGGGCACCTGTTGGCTGAGCTCTGTCCATCTGGAGTCCCTTCTGTGTTTGGGGTTTCTCTGTCCTTTCCTTCAACTCAGAAAGGAACAAAAGGCAAGCCCTTTGGTTGGGATTCAAAAGATGAGAGTTGGGGGAAAGAAAAACTATTCCATGTGAATCAGAAGGAAACTACTGGGATAGAAATGACACTTGGAAACATCCGCTAATCTTCTATATATAAAAAAAATGTAATGTGAGTAATTCCCATGGAGTAAACAAGAAAATCACTGGACCAAATCACACCAAATTTGGCCACAAAGGACATAGTCATCCAATCTAAGTCTTTTAATCAAAAACCCCAAAAAGTTAGGTCCAAATTACAGAAAAAAATCCCAAACCAAAAATTACTAAGTACTCTAACTTGGCTTCAATGGCCACCGCATGCCAAGGGCGAGGCTTCCTTCTCTTTTCTCAGTTATTATTATTATTATTATTATTATTATTATTATTATTATTATTATTATTATTATTAGGTTCCTGGGAACCATCAAAATGGAACAAAACCTGGCAGCCACCATTAAAAAAGTCTACAATCTGGACAGTAAATAAAGAACAGCACTCTGAAAATAAGGGTATTACAGACAGGAAACAACCAGAGCCAACAAACACCTCCTAACAAAGGATTCCCCCAAGGAGGAAACAACCATGCTTTGAAGCTGCAAACCCATTCAGTGCTAATCAAGGTGACTAATTACAACATTCATATTTGCCTCCACAAACAAAAACCCATTTAGGAGGACACCACCACAACGTGTGGGCGGGCACAGTTTATATATATATATATATATATATATATATATATATATATATATATATATATATATATGGTCATGTCAGAAGCAACTTGAGAACATATTGCAAGAATTGGCCGTCTACAGAGATATTGCCCAGGGGGCGCCCGGATGTGATACCATCCTCCTGTGAGCCTTCTTTCATGTCCCTCTCAAGCTAGAGCTGACGGATGAGAGCTCACCTCATCTCACGGATTTGAACCGGCCATCTCCAGGTCAGCAACCCAACCTTCAGATCAGCAGTCCAGCTGGCACAACATTGCATCACCGCGGCTCCAGCTAATAAATTAGAACCCAAGAAAGACAAAGAATGGGGAACTAGGGATAGAAAGGATACTTGGAAGTGTCAAGTAATAGAAGGAAGCAAAGAAAGACAAAGAATGGGGACATCAGGGATAGAAAGGATATCTGGAAACACCAGCTAATAGCTAGGAATTAATGAAAGATAAAGAAGTGATACTTGGGAGGCATCAGCTAATAAGTGGGAACCCCAAAAAGACAAGGGATGGAACACTAGGAATAGAAATGATACTTGGACACGTGATGTAATAATGACATTTCCTCAGTAACTGATGACATGATATGTAAAAATGTGCCTTTTTGTACTCATAGTTGGCACATGTCATAATTAATGCCCTATTCTTTGCAGCAGACAAGTGGATTTCCTGATTGGCAAGACTCTTTTTTATGAACTTGAAAGCTGCTCTCCAAGGTGCTGATTTCCTGTTCTTGTTTATGGACGCATCTCCACTGTAGAATGAATGTAGTTTTGACCCAACTTGAACTGCGATGGAGTGCTAGGAGTTGTAGTGTAGTCACTCTTTGGCAGAGAAGACCTTGTAAACCTACAACTCCGAGCATTCCATAGCACTAAGCCATGGCATCTCAAGTGGTGTCCAACTGCATTCATTCTACAACAGAGATGCACCCTTAGCCTGCAAGTGGGTTTGGGGTTGTTTTGCATGCATTCCATTGAACACACACATATATCCAATGTGCCTCCAGCATCCTTGTTGTTTTCTTAACACATTTGCCCTGGCTGGCTGCGTTGTGCCTCCTCCTTCCTGCCTGCCTCGCCTCCCTTTACATTAAGTGGCTCCTTGATTAATTATAGATTGAGGGAGAGAGGCTTTTATGGCATCGGAGTTTCCTAGTGTGATGCAGCCCCTCTTTAGTTTTTTAAGAAGTAATTATGAACTGGAGCGTAAAAGATACTGTTGGCTTAATATATAACAGGGTCAGAGGAGTGATGAGCTGGAAGGCTGGATTTGGGGTGAGAGGAGGATGGAAAAGGAGGAGAGAGTGAATGCGAAGGGAGGAAGGAAAGAGAAGCAAAGGAGGAAGGGAATCACCGGGTTGCTGTCTGGGCTGTCCCGGGTTTTCCGGGCTGTCTAGCCATGTTCCAAAAGCATTCTCTCCTGATGTTTTACCCACATCTATGGCAGGCATAAACTTCCCTTGCCTTTGGTGAGACAGTCACTGGATGACCAGCCTCAGTTGGTATTATAATTCTATCCTGAATTTTATTAGGTCCCTTTTATTTTGGTACAGTAGAGTCTCACTTATCCAACACTCACTTATTCAACGTTCTGGATTATCCAACACATTTTTGTAGTCAATGTTTTCAATATATCGTGATATTTTGGTGCTAAATTCGTAAATACAGTAATTACTACCTAGCATTAATGTGTAATGAACTACTTTTTCTGTTAAATTTGTTGTATAACATGATGTTTTGGTGCTTAATTTGTAAAATCATAACCTATTTTGATTTTTAATAGGCTTTTTCTTAATCTCTCCTTATTATCCAACATATTCGCTTATCCAATGTTCTGCCAGCCTGTTTATGTTGGATAAGTGAGACTCTACTGTATTTTAATCTGATGATGCTATTTTTATATTGCTGCTGCAGTTCCCCCATCTATGAAGTCGACTGAATTGTACTTGGTGGTTGATTGATATTATTACTGTTGTATTAACTGTTGTTTTATTACCTTATTGTGTTTTATCTTTTGTATATTGTGCAGTGTATTTACGCTGTTTTTGTAAATTATACTGATCGGGCTCTGCCCCATGTGAGCCGCCCCGAGTCCCCGTGGGGAAATGGTGGTGGGGTATAAATAAAGTTTTATTATTATTGCTTAGTTTACAATATACAGTAGAGTCTCACTTATCCAACATTTGCTTATCCAATGTTCTGGATTATCCAACACATTTTTGTAGTCAAGTGTTTTCAATATATCGTGATATTTTGGTGCTAAATTTGTAAATACAGTGATTACTACATAGCATTATTGCGTATTGAACTACTTTTTCTGTCAAATTTGTTGTATAACATGATGTTTTGTGCTTAATTTGTAAAATCATAAACTAATTTTTAATAGGCTTTTCCTTAATGCCTCCTTATTATCCAACATATTCGCTTATCCAACGTTCTGCCAGCCCATTTATGTTGGATAAGTGAGACTCTACTGTATCTTACAACATCTGAGGATGCCTGCCATAGATGTGGGCAAAACATCAGGAGAGAAAGCTTCTGGAACATGGCCATACAGACCGGAAAACGCACAGCAACCCACTGTTCACGCTTGCTAATTGCAACATTCACACTTGCTTCAAACAGAAAGGTTTCTTTCTTCCATAGAGATATACACACTCTACTTGCTTCACTGCCAACAGAACCTCTGAGGATACCATTATCCACAGATGCAGGCGAAACATCAGGAGAGAATGCTTCAGGAACAAAGCCATAAAGCCTGAAAGACTCACAGCAACCCAATGATTCCAGCCATGAAAGCCTTTGACGAAACAAAGAAGAGGACAGCTTGATGTGCAAGTGTCTTGTTTTGAAAAAAGTTCCACGAAGGGTACTCTGTGGGTTTGTCCGTCTCAAAAAGCGGACTAATCATACAATCCTAGCTCCAAGGGGGGAAAGGGAAATAATGGCATTGACTTAAAGATCACAAGGCCTTTAGGCCTCAATGCTCCTGGGGCAGCCTAATTGGGCCTTTGCCCTTGAAGCCTTTGAGGCCGCCGCTCGGGACTGCAAGCTGTTCTCTCCGACGCAAAAGGATAGGAGGGAGAGAAACGAACACATTTAGTGTAAAATAAAATTGCGATACTGGGTTAACTTTATCCGGGAGACCTGGAATATATCTGTGAGCTTTGGGGGATAGGTGCAAATGAGGGTGCATCTCCACTGTAGAGTGAATGCAGTTTGGCACCACATTAACTGCCATGGCTCAATCCTAGGCAATCCTGGGACTTATAGTTTGGTGAGGCAATAGTACCATTTGGCAGAGGAGGCTAAAGACCTCTCATGACTCCATAGCACTAAGCCATTAAAGTGATGCTTATTTATATACAGTAGAGTCTCACTTATCCAACACTCACTTATTCAACATTCTGGATTATCCAACGCATTTTTGTAGTCAATGTTTTCATACTCATTCCCTGTCCAGCATTGGTGTTTTTACTTCCACTGGCCTTGGGTTGTTGTTTTCTCCTGTTCTGTAATGTTCTATTGTTTATTTTATTTATTTAGTTATTTTTTTCTATTTTTTTATTTATTTACAGTATTTATATTCTGCCCTTCTCACCCTGAAGAGGACTCAGGGCGGATCACATTACACATATAAGGCAAACATTCAATGCCTTAACATAGAACAAAGACAAGACAAACACGGGGCTCTGAGCTGGCCTCGAACTCATGACCTCTCTGTCAGAGTGATTTGTTGCAGCTGGTTGCTCAACAGCCTGTGCCACAGCCCTAGCTATTGTTTCAATTTACTCCAATCTGTCCTTTGCCTTTTTTACGTTGTTCTGTGATACTATTTGTGTCAAAATATCCATATTTTTTATCTCTAAAGCTCTCAAGTACCATTTTTCCAAGGCTGGAGTTTCTCGGATTTTCCACAATTGTGCTAGGCATATCCTGGCGGCAGTTATCAAATATATGAACAGCTTATTCGTATTGAGATCCATCTGAAAGTCTGTAATTCCTAAGAGAAAATACTCTGGTTTTAGCTCGAACTTTTTTTGAAGTATTTTCTCCATCTCTTTATGGATTTCCCGCCAGTACTTTTTTACACCCCCACCACATATGTATGAAATCTCCTTTGTGTTTCTCACATTTCCAGCATTTCCCGTTGCCTTTCCTTTTGCTAAATCTATTCAATCTCTCTGGTGTAAGATACCACCTGAAAAACATCTTATACCAATACATGTTTGACTTTTAGTTGGAATAGGAATCGGCTGGTTTCCCCTGTAATAGGCAGTAAGACCACCTAAAGCTTCGGGGAGCTTTTAAAGTGGCGTCAAACTGTGTTAACTCTACAGTGTAGTTGCACCCTGTGACATTTGCCTCAAAACCAAACAGAGGGATGTTAACAACAGGAAATAAAACATCTCATACTTCTTTTATAACTGACTAGCTGTGCCCAGCCACGCGTTGCTGTGGCGAAGTATGGTGGTATGGGAAATAAGGTATTGAGGAATTGGTGGTAGTTACGGTAAAGGTTTCCCCCTGACATTAAGTCCATTATAAATGGGTTATATAGCTGTGTGGAAGGGCCTTGAGTCTACACTGCCATATAATCCAGTTAAAATCAGATAATTTGTATTTTATAGGCAGTGTGGAAGAGGCCTAAGTGAGGCCTAACTCTGCCTGTCCCCTGGGCTGAGTGGGTTGCTAGGAGTCCAAGTGGCCTTCTAACTGGCAGCAATTGGATAAAAACAATGATTCCTCTCCCTCTACTTAGGGCTTTATTTTTCTTTTCTTTTTGTTGTATGAACGTAGAGGCATGGATGAGGGGTTGTGCTGCCAAGGTTAATGTTTCTGGGGTGTGTCGTTTTGTTGTTTTGTCCTAGGCCGAAATTTCATTACCCTTTTATATATATAGATTGGGAGTTTTTAAAGGCATTAAATGAACTATAATACCATAATATTGAGCAGATAAGGACAAAGTTGGGCCCTGCAGGTGTTTTGGACTCCAACTCCCACCATTCCCAACAGCCTCAGGCCCCTTCCTTTTCCCCCTCAGCCGCTTAAGCGGCTGAGGGGGAAAAGGAAGGGGCCTGAGGCTGTTGGGAATGGTGGGAGTTGGAGTCCAAAACACCTGCAGGGCCCAAGTTTAACCATACCTGATCCAGAGCCAAATAAAAATAAGGAAATAAAAGAATACTAACGCCATGCTGCTTCCATGACCATCTGCCACACGACGTCAAACGGAACCTTTATCATAGGCACTTGTTCCCACAAGGGGCGGCTTTTAGGAAACGGACTTCCGGTTTTTCCACAGAGGAGCGCCATCGCCCTTCGAAGCCGGGCGGGAAGAAGAAGAGCGGAAGAAGAGGAAGAGGTGCGGTAGTTATTTCCGTCCCCCACTATTTTTTCCCTTCCGGACTCAAGTATGTATGCTACAGATTCCAAGGCAGTGATTCTCAATTTTTGGGTCCCCAGGTGTTTTGGGCCTTCAACTCCCAGTTAAACTGGCTGGGATTTCTGGGAGTTGTAGGCCAAAACGCATTGGGACCCACAGATTGAGAACCACTGTCCTGAGTGTTGTGTTCCCCAAAGTTGGGGGATTCTGGGCATTGTAGTCCAGCAAAATGTGACTCCAGTGCTTCCTCCTTATTTATTTATTATTTATTTAGAGCCCCCGGTGGCGCAGCGTGTTAAAGCTCTGAGCTGCAGAGCTTGCAGACCGAAAGGTCAAGGTTCGAATCCGGGGAGCGGAGTGAGTGCCCGCTGTTAGCTCCAGCTTCTGCCAACCTAGCAGTTCGAAAACATGCAAATGTGAGTAGATCGATAGGGGCCGGGCTGTGGCGCAGCACGCTAGTAACCAGCTGCTATAAATCACTACTGACCGAGAGGTCATGAGTTCGAAGCCCGGGTCGGGTTAAGCCTCTGACCATTAAAAAAAAAATAGCCCCGGCTTGCTGTTGACCTAGCAGCCCCGAAAGACAGTTGCATCTTTCAAGTAGGGAAAATTTAGGTACGCTTTATGCGGGAGGCTAATTTAACTAATCTACAACACCATAAAACTGCTCATGAGGAAAAGAATGAGGAAGAACAGCCACCAATGGACGGTGAAGCAACAGCTCCCCCTGTGGCCGGAATCATGAAGCTGGAAAGATGTTAAAATGCCTCTGTGTCTGTCTAAAAACTGAATGTTGTTTGTCTGTTGGCATTGAATGTTTGCCATATATGTGTTCATTGTAATCCGCCCTGAGTCCCCTTCGGGGTGAGAAGGGCGGAATATAAATACTGTAAATAAATAAATAAATACCGCTCCAGCGGGAAGATAATGGAGCTCCATGCAATCATGCCAATTGCCACATGACCTTGGAGGTGTCTATGGACAACGCCGGCCCTTTGGCTTAGGAATGGAAATGAGCACCAACTTCCAGAGTTGGACACAACTGGACTTAATGTCAGGGGAAATTTTTTACATTTACCTTTGAGAACATTTATATTCCACCCTTCTCTCCCTGAAGGGGACTCAGGGCAGACCACAACATATATACGGCAAGCACTCCATGCAAGGACATAAAATAATTATACATTATTATTATTATTATTATTATTTATTCATTTCTGTTCCGCTTTTCTCCCATGGGTGGGATTCAAAGCGGCATAAGGTAAAGGTAAAGGTTTCCCCTGACGTTAAGTCCAATCGTGTCTGACTCTGGGGGTTGGTGCTCATCTCCATTTCTAAGCCGAAGAGCCGGCGTTGTCCGTAGACATCTCCAAGGTCATGTGGCCAAAGGCATGACTGCATGGAGCGCCGTTACCTTCCCACTGGAGCAGTACCTATTGACCTATTCACATTTGCATGTTTTCAAACTGCTAGGTTGGCAGAAGCTGGAGCAACAGCGGGCGCTCATTCTGCTCCCGGGATTTGAACCTGGGACCTTTCGGTCTGCAAGTTCAGCAGCTCAGTGCTTTAACACACTTCACCACCGGGGCTCCTTCAAAGCGGCATAGAACATATAAAATCATACAAATACAGCCGACCATAATACATAATCAGTTAAAACATCATATCCAGACATTAAAAAAACCAATTAATATATCAAATAAAACAATTTTAAAAACTTACTTTAAAGATACCCATAACCTCCAGCTTCTGAAATTATTTGTCAAGTATTATCAAAATATTTATCAGGCTGGCAGTGCCTATTAGCATTCGTCTGGGAAGGCCTGGCTCCACAGAAAGGTTTTAATTTGCAAACAAAAAGCCAGTAAGGAGTGGGCTGATTGTGCCTCATTAGGGAGAGAGTTCCAGAACCAGGGAGCCACCACTGAAAAGGCCCTGTCTCTCGTCCCCACCAACCGTGTCTGTGATTGTGGCGGGGCCGAGAGCAGGGCCTCCCCAGAAGATCTTAATCTCTGCGGTGGTTCATAGAGGAAAATGTGTTTGAGCAGGTAAACTGGTCTGGGGCTGTTTAGGGCTTTATAGGCCAAAGCCAGCACTTTGAATTGTACCCGGTAGCAAACAGGCAGCTAGTGGAGCTGACATAACATGGGAGATGTGTGCACCCTATATGCTGCCCCAGTTATTAACCTGGCTGCCTCTCATTGGACTATTTGTAGCTTCCGGGCAGTCTTCAAAGGCAACACCACGTAGAGTGTGTTGCAGTAGTCTATCCTGGATGTAACGAGAGTGTGGACTACTGTGGCCAAGTCTGATTTCCCAAGGTACGGGCGCAACTGGCACACAAGTTTTAATTGTGCGAAAGCCCCCCTAGTTCCAGGCTCCTTAGTACCACCAACCCCTCAGAGTTGGACACGACTAGACTTAATTTCAAGGGGGAAACCTTTACATTTACCTAAGACATAACAATAATATATTTTGGGGTGCTGCATATTGATTGGATTCTTTGGTTCCTTCCTCCAGCCTCAGCAAAAATGTTGGTGTTTTCTAAAGGGCGTTCCCTGATCCGGTTGTTTGCTCGCCGTTCTTCTCTCCTGGGATGGACCTGCTCTGGATTTAGGACTTCTTTCTGTGTCTCTAAAGGTCTTCATTCCAGCTACGGACACGTTTCCCCTGTCTTCACTAGAGCTCTGGCGTTTGGAGAGAAAACTGCCATTGTGGACCGAAATGGAGAGCATACCTATCGAGAGGTCTATGCCCGAAGCCTCCAACTCTCCCAGAGAATCTGTAAGACTCTCGGGAACGTGAGCGGAGACCTGAAAGGAGAAAGGATTGCCTTTTTGTGCCCCAATGATGCCTCCTATGTTACAGCCCAGTGGGCGTCCTGGATGAGTGGCGCCATTGCTGTTCCTCTCTACCAAAAACACCCCACACCAGAACTGGAGTATTTCATCCAGGACTCACAAAGCGCCCTCCTGGTTGTAGAGGAAGGCTACTTGGACAAAGTCACTCCAAGTGCAGAGAAACTTGGGATCCCGGTGCTCCCCCTTCTTGGCTCTGGGAAGTCGGACTCGGTGGCAAATGGGTCCTTTTTAGAAGCTGGCTGTCCCATTTCGGAGTGGAAGGACCGGTGCGCCATGATCGTCTACACAAGTGGCACAACCGGGAGGCCCAAAGGAGTCCTCAGCACCCACCAGAACCTTCAAGCAGTGGTGAGGGTCTTTTTAAAATTAATTTTTATTCAGAAATAAAGGAAAAGATGAGAAAAAAACAAAAACAATATCAAAAAAACCTGTGGTTTTTCATCTATCAATATATAATATACACACACACACACTCCATGGAGGAATCTCTGTGGATTAAACATACATATAAACATACATACTTTGATGTGTATGTGTGTGTGTGTGTATATATATATATATATATATACACACATACTTTATTTATATTCCGCTCTATCACCCCGAGGGGACTCGGAGCGAATTACGGAAGACATATATGGCAAACATTCAATGCCATTATACAATTAACAAAGACAGAAAGTCCCTTCTGGGAAAGAGGGCGGTCTAGAAATATTATTATTATTATTATTATTATTATTATTATTATTTGGACAGAGGCAAGGCTTCCCTCTTTTTCATACACACACACACACATACATAGCCATGGAGGCATTTTTGTGTATCAAACATGTATATACTTTTACGTATGTCAAGCATACATATAAATATATATATAAATACTCTGACATATGTCAAACGAACATACATATGAACCTATATACTTTGACACACATTATTATCATCATCATTATCATTATTATTAATACATAGTAGTAGTAGTAATAAATCATAATACAGTAGAGTCTCACTTATCCAAGGCTCGCTTATCCAAGGTTCTAGATTATCCAAGGCATTTTTGTAGTCAATGTTTTCAATATATCGTGATATTTTGGTGCTAAATTCATACATACAGTAATTACAACATAGCATATTGAACTACTTTTTCTGTCAAATTTGTTGTATAACATGATGTTTTGGTGCTTAATTTGTAAAATCATAACCTAATTTGATGTTTAATAGGCTTTTCCTTAATCCCTCCTTATTATCCAAGATATTTGCTTATCCAAGGTTCTGCCGGCCCATTTAGCTTGGATAAGTGAGACTCTACTGTAATAATATTTCTTGCTTACCTCTCCTTGCCACTTCTGATAGGATTTGGAGGGGTGGTGCTGATGGAGGATAATAATAATAATTTTATTTCTTAATCACCTCTCCTCGTGGCTCGAGGCGGGATGATTGGAATTATACTACAGTCACATCCAAAGATCTGTGTCATTGCCAGTTCCAGCACAGCCAGATCTGAGTATCTAAGACAGTCACTCTAACACAAAACATACCTACACTAATAAACACATAGCAAGCATACAAGTATTAGGACTTCGCACTCATTGTCTGTTGATTTTAATTCCTTGTTTTGGCTGCTGTATCTTTAAGAACCTGGTTTCAGGAGTGGGGTCTTCATCTGAGGGCACTGAAATAATTCCCAACGATACTTTGGCCACAACCTGAGGAAGCCCCTTTCAAATACACATCAACAGTTACAATAGTGTGGGACCCCTGGTTATTTTATTTTATTGATTCG
This sequence comes from Anolis carolinensis, assembly GCF_035594765.1. Classification (NCBI taxonomy): domain Eukaryota; kingdom Metazoa; phylum Chordata; class Lepidosauria; order Squamata; family Anolidae; genus Anolis; species Anolis carolinensis. Next base: position 3,942,419 of record NW_026943820.1, read on the forward strand.
TCTAAATGTCTCCTTTCAGATCACTGGGCTGGTGGACAAATGGGACTGGACCAAGGATGATGTGATTCTCCATGTGCTGCCTCTTCACCATGTCCACGGCATTGTCAACAAGCTCCTGTGTCCCCTCTGGGTGGGCGCCACTTGCGTCATGCTCCCTGAATTCAATGCGCAGACGGTAAGTGTGCCAGGTTTTCCTTGAGATCCAAAATATAATATCTTAAAGTGAGAATGATTGTATATAGAGTTGTTTAAATGTAATTGAGTTATAGTGATGCAATGAGAGCTGGAGATTGCATCATGCACTGTCTGCTTTCCACTATGCGAGTGTGTAAAGAGTTAACTGTGTATTGCATCAGACAGCAGAGGTGGTTATAAATAGCTCCTTGTGTTATCTCTCTGCCCTCTGCTCTTTGCCTCTCTGCACTCTGTATGTATATATCGTCTTGAGAGTTTTCCGTTTGTTAGTAAATCTTTTGTAGAAAGCCAAACAGGCTTCAGCCTCTTTATTGGTGCCAGTGATTCTTCGTTGATCTTCCGCTGCATATGTGTTTATCCAAACCGCGCACTCTGACATAATACAGGTGGAGTCTCCCTTCTCACTAAAATGCTAGTCACCAGAAGTGCTAAGAGGCCATTAGGCGAAGAGCTTTCCTTGCCAGCTAACTCATCTGCCTATCTATTGCCTTGATGAAGACTGCAAACTTGTGCAGGATGTGTTTCACTTCCAACAATGCTCAACTTGTATGGGTCTGTAGCAATTCCTCCTTGTTTGTTTTTAATGGGAAGCAGCCAAAAACACTCCTGGCTGAACTTCTCCAAACTTTGTATTTTCTGATAAGGCATTCCTATCACACACTTGCTCTAGCCCATTGAGTGCCTTGTGGACTATTGATAAAAAAACACCCTACAGTGGTGGATGGCCTCTCTCTCACACGACAAGGGCACAAATCCCATGCCAGATGCTGAGATCACGGCTGTGTGAGAGGAGACAGCTTTGATGTGAGCGCTGTGTCCCTGGAGAGTGCGCCGCAGCGGATGAAAGGCGCAGCATCAGCTCCATCATCAGCACTTTTGATGTGAGAAGGGAGCAAAGGAGGGGAAGAAGGCATTTGGGAATGCTCTGGGAATGCCATCAGCCTGAATTGTTTAAGAGAGGGGAAAAGGAGGGGCAGCATTTATTTAAAATGGATTTTCTTTGCCAGGTAGCAATCCAATTGTTACTGCCATTCTCAGACAAAGCTGTGGGTTTAGGGAGGAGATATTTTGGAACCGTAGTTCCCTTACTTCAAACTTTTATTTACAGTATTTATATTTATTTACAGTATTTATATTCCGTCATTCTCACCCCGAAGGGGACTCAGGGCGGATCACATTACACATATAAGGCAAACATTCAATGCCTTAACATAGAACAAAGACAGAGACAAACGCAGGCTCTGAGCTTGGCCTCGAACTCATGACCTCTTGGTCAGAGTGATTTGTTGCAGCTGGCTGCAGCTGGCTGCTCACCAGCCTGCGCCACAGCCCGGGCCCTTCTTTTCCTTCTTTGTTCCCTCGGACTTTCAGTGTTCTCCTCCTATCCCTCATTCAGACACACTCAATGTTTACTCTTCTGCGTATTCATTTTGTTGCTATTGTCTACCTTCAATTAACTTATAGCAACCCTAAGGCATATCTACCACAGAGTTTTGGGGGCTGAGAGGGTGTGACTTACCCAAGATCATATATAGGATTCCATGGATGAGCCGAGAACCAAGTCCAGGTTTTCAGAGTCATAGAACACTACTCAAATCACTGTGCTATGTATTGTTATTATTTGATGCACAACAAGATGCATACACAGCAAACAAGATCTTTATGCTGGCTGTTGTATTGGATCACACGTCGGACACTTCCCAAGTGTCTGGAACTATGTGATGTATTGGCAAATAATTCCTGCAGTATGGTGGCCTTTTGCAGATGACAGGTGGTAATTTTGTCAGTGCCGATTGTGTTTAAGTGCAGGCCAAGTTCTTTTGGCACTGCACCCAGTGTGCTGATCCCCACCGGGGATCATATCATGTAAGCTTTTCCAGTTGCTTCTCATCCATTCTGCTGTCACCTGGGATTGCAACATCGACGATCCATACTTTGTTTTTTAACATGATCATGAGGTCAGGAGTCTTGTACTCCAAAATTCTATCTATCTGAATTTGGAAGTTCCAAAGTAGTATGACGTGTTCATTTTCTGTAACTGTTTCAGGCTTGTGATCCCATCAGTTCTTTGTCACAGGCAGACAGTATTTGTGGCACAAGTTTCAGTGGATCATTTGAGCAACGGTATTCTACCTCATCTGCACGATCTTCTTGCAGCAGCTGAGGATGTGATACATTGTTCCGTCTGCTTCCTTGGGATCTGTAGTTGACTTTTCAATTCTGGCTTGGATGGCATTTGTTCTAATGGCTTATTCTCGGACTGCAAGAATCAGGCCCTCAGTGTCCCCAAAGCAGGCATCTCAGAAGCTCTCTTTCATATATTCACACCCTTTGTTCCCAGAAAAGTGGTGCTTCTTCTGCACACCTGCAGAACTCGCAAGATAAGGGACTTAGTTGTATTTATAAGTTGTGTGACAAGGAGCTTGAACCAATGTGTACCCATCAGAGAGAGCTCTGCAGACAGGGGCAAGAAAGGGCACCCTCCTTGAAGGACCAGCAGCATTTCCACTTGCCCTTATTGTTGCCTTCGCTCAAGAAAGACCGACCGGTCAGACACCAGCTGCTTGGCTTCTCCTCCAGAAAACTGCCTATGCCTTTTTGTATTTTATTTTTTCTGAGTGTGTAAAAAGCCCTCCCAAGGGAAGCAGAAAAGCAGCTTGGTTGATGCGGCAGAGAAAGTGCGCTGGGCTAAATCGAGCTTTCTGCGGAGTTTAACACCAGCCACCTTTGAGCCTCCGTCTTATTTTCACCAGCTGTTTGCAAAGTGCCCTTTTGCGGCCGCAATCAGCTCTTGGAAGGGCAGTGCCGTTTTAGCGGCAGATTTCGCCAGAGGAGCCCAGGCTTTCTCGACCCGTGCCTTTTGTGTTTCTGTCCCTTTTGCACCTGGAAAGAGCAGTCAATTATAGGGCAATATAAAGAAACTTAAAGGCTCAAAGCACCCGATCAAAACAAAGCAGGGAACTTGCCCGTGAAGCTGCTTCCGGCATCAGATGTGAGTGATCCTGGCACAGGTTCAGGAGAAACCACAGCACTGAGCCCGACTGTTCTAATCACTAACACTTCATTAGATCTAATAAATACTTTATGATTGGAGTGTTTATTAGATTGCTTAATTCACAGCATGCCTGTACAAGGGCAGATACAGGTGGCTGTCTGTATTTGGGGCCACGCTTCTTGCAGGGGCCTACGTGGCAGCTAGTCATCCCATTGAACACACTGTTGAGTGGCTAGTCAACTTCTCAGCCTATCCCATTGTGTCTGCTGTTGTCTGGACTAAAATTTGGATACAAACACTGGGAAAGCATTTTTCTTGGTTCCCATCCATGGATCTGAGAATACTTTTCGTATAATGACACTAGCTGTGCCCGGCCATGCGTTGCTGTGGCGTAGTCCTAAGTGGGGTTTTCTTCGTGGCATTCAAGGTGGCCTAGAGAGGATTCCTCTAGGTACGAAGCAGCCAAGCTTTGAAGCTGCAAGGCTATTCAATGGTATTCAAGTTGGCCAACAGTGGAGTCCCCTAGGTATGAAGCAGCCAGGCTTTGAAGTTGCAAGGCTATTCAGTGGTATACATGTTGGCCAACAGTTTTGTCCCCTAGGTATGAAGCAGCCAGGCTTTGAAGCTGCAAGGCTATTCAATGGTATTCACATTGGCCAACAGTGGAGTCCCCTAGGTATGAAGCAGCCAGGCTTTGAAGTTGCAAGGCTATTCAATGGTATTCACGTTGGCCAACAGTGGAGTCCCCTAGGTATGAAGCAGCCAGGCTTTGAAGCTGCAAGGATATTCAATGGTATTCACATTGGCCAACAGTGGAGTCCCCTAGGTATGAAGCAGCCAGGCTTTGAAGCTGCAAGGTCACTCCTTGGAAAGTGATAAGTATTGTGGCCAAATTTGGTGTGATTTGGTCCAGTGGTTTTGTGGTTAACTCGGTCCTAATTATGCACATTACATTTTATAGATAGATAGATAGATAGATAGATAGATAGATAGATAGATAGATAGATAGATAGATAGATTTAGGGTTTCTTTCTTTGTTGGCAAAGAATTAGAGAAAAGTGAAGATTCCAATAGTTTTTAATTGGGTCTTTGAATGTGTTGCCGGAGGCTTTCATGGCCAGAATAACTGGGTTGCTGTGAGTTTTCTGGGATGTATGGCCATGTTCAAGTAGCATTCTCTCCTGACATTTTACTCGCCTCTATGGCAGGCATCCTCACAGGTGTGGGGTCTGTTGGAAACTAGGAAATGGGGTTTATATATCTGTGGAACGATGTCCGGGGTGGGAGAAAGAATTCACAAGTGTGAATGTTGCAATTGGCCAGCTTGATTAGCATTGAATGGCCTTGCAACTTCAAAGTCTGGCTGCTTCTTGCCAGGTGGAAGGGTCCCATTCCTTACCTATGGTTTTATTAGATGTCTAGATGGCTTTTGGGGGTCCCTTTCCTTACCTATGGTCTTATGAAACCATCTAGATGGTCTTTGAGGGTCCCTTTCTTTACCTATGGTTTTATGAGATCATCTAAATGGCCTTTGAGGGTCCCTTTCCTTATCTATGGTTTTATGAGATCATCTAGATGGACTTTGGAGATCTCTTTGCTTACCTATGGTCTTATGAAACCATCTAGATGGTTTTTGAGGGCCCCTTTCCTTACTTATGGTCTTATGAGATCATCTAGATGGACTTTGGAGGTCTCTTTGCTTACCTATGGTCTTATGAAACCATCTAGATGGTTTTTGAGGGCCCCTTTCCTTACTTATGGTCTTATGAGATCATCTAGATGGACTTTGGAGGTCTCTTTCCTTACCTATGGTCTTATGAAACCATCTAGATGGCCTTTGAGGGTCCCTTTCCTTACCTATAGTCCTATGAGACCATCTAGATGGCCTTTGAGAGTCCCTTTCCTTACCTATGGTCTTATGATACCATCTAGATGGCCTTTGAGGGTCCCTTTCCTTACCTATGGTTTTATGAGACCATCTAGATGGACTTCGGAGGTCTCTTTGCTTACCTGTGGTCTTATGAGATCATCTAGAATAGTCTTTTGTGATAGAATAAGGAGGAAGGGACTGGGATTGCAACTAAAGAATGTAAATTCATTTCCACCAAAAGCTCCGGCTAAAATAAAAAAGCAAATTAGTCTTTTCTCCTCCTTCTCCTTGTTCATAGTCGGAGCCTACTTGGCAGCACATAAAAAACGGCAAAAAGCCAAGCGGACATAAAGTGGTTTGGAGGCGAGTCTTTGTTTTTGTCGGGTTTTAGAGAGCAAGTCAAGGTTGGTCTGAGCATTTCACGTTTGAGAGGAGCGCCAGGCAAGCTCAGCAGGGGATCGCAGGGATGTCGCTGCCATAATAATCCCGCTTTTTTGTGACATTGCTTGGTCCTTTGCTGTAGGAAACACCTCGGCTCCTCAGCAAAGAAGTCGCAACTTCTCTGTCTCTCCATTTCACGGCTTTGGGGGCCCTCCATCTCCATGGCACTCATCGAGGTGCAAAAACCACCCACTCCTTTAACACCCTATTGACACCCGGCCCCTTGTATTAAAGGAAGGGGGACGTCCCCCCCTTTGCGTTGGCGTACCTGTCATAATTCACTTGGCGGCACCATCTGTTCGGAGAGCCTCGCGCAAGCTTTTCCTAGCCTTCCCTTTTTTATTGGAAGTTATTAAAGGATATTACTGCCCATTAATCATTTATTAATAAAAGGTTTATCCGTGCCTCACGTGGGTTCGGTCGCGCTGTTTGGGAGTTGCTGTCTGGATGTTTTGCAGGGTTTCCCACCCTCACCAACTTAAGACTGAAAAGAGTATGGGTTGGCATTGCAGCAACATTGCTAACATGACTCATAGAGGTCCCTTATCCACAATGCTTAGGATCAGAAGTGTTTTGGATTTTGGATTTTTCTCCAGCTCTTTCGATTTGAAGCCACCAACCTGCCTTGAGTCCTTATATTCGGAATACGACAGTAAATAAAATAAACACCAATAATGTGAATTCTGAAGGCAAGGAGAGAAAAATGCGGTCTGAGCCCTGCCACATGCACAATGGAGGACCTTCTTATACCCTGTTTCCCTGAAAATAAGACATCCCCAGAAAATAAGACCTATAAATAAATAAATAAAACTTTATTTATACCCCGCCACCATCTCCCCACGGGGACTCAGGGCGGCTTACATGGGGCAGATGCCTGAACAACATAGGACAAAACATAGGCAACATAATACAAATCACACTATAAAAAGATAAAACAGTAATACAATAAATCAATTAAAACAAAAATACAGGATAAAATTTTGCATTTAAAACACATAAATGGTAAAATCGTAATAAATACGGGATAGATTATTAAAAATGCTCTGGGGCTGATTAATTAATGACTGTATCTCCAAAGGCCTGTCGAAACATCCAAGTCTAGTAGAGGGTTTGCTGAATTGCTAAATACAGTAGAGTCTCACTTATCCAACACTCGCTTATCCAACGTTCTGGATTATCCAACGCATTTTTATTTACAGTAGAGTCTCACTTATCCAACACTTGCTTATCTAACGTTCTGGATTATCCAACGCATTTTTATTAACAGTAGAGTCTCACTTATCCAACATAAATGGGCCGGCAGAATGTTGGATAAGCGAATATGTTGGATAATAAGGAGGGATTAAGGAAAAGCTTATTAAACGTCAAATTAAGTTATGATTTTACAAATTAAGCATAAAAACATCATGTTATACAACAAATTTGACAGAAAAACTAGTTCAATACGCAGTAATGCTATGTAGTAATTACAGTAGAGTCTCGCTTATCCAATGTAAATGGACCGGCAGAACGTTGGATAAGTGAATATGTTGGATAATAAGGAGAGATTAAGGAAAAGCCTATTAAACATTAAATTAGGTTATGATTTTACAAATTAAGCACCAAAACATCATGTTATACAACAAATTTGACAGAAAAAGTAGTTCAATACACAGTAATGCTATGTAGTAATTACAGTATTTACGAATTTAGCACCAAAATATCACAATATATTGAAAACATTGACTACAAAAATACGTTGGATAATCCAGAACGTTGGATAAGCGAATGTTGGATAAGTGAGATTCTACTGTATATATGTGTGTGTGTGTGTGTGTGTGTGTGTGTGTATGGTTATATGGTAAATAGGGGAGCATTTTGTGCATCCAAGTTAACCAAAACTCCTCTTAATCGACACATCTCTTTTGTCGTTCTGATATCCATTATCCTGTCCCTCTTTTTCATTCTTGCTTGTAAAACAATTCAAAAACAATGGCAAACACAAAAGGAGACCCCCTTTTTTTCCTCCTCATCCCCTGATGGAGAGCCACATCTCAGCGCCATCCGCAAAGCGCCTCTTTGGTAAACCAGACGTAAATTGGTGTATCATTTCACGTTGTTACCGAGAAAGGGAGAAGGGCCCATTTGCAGGCGACAATTCTCCTAATGCATGTTAAATCATCCTTTTACTTCTCTCTTCTGATCTCCAAGGAAGCTTTGTGTGCCCGTCTTGAGTGACAGGGCCCTGGCAAAGGAAGAAGGCTGCTACGTTTGCGCTTCCCGGAAAGCTTTTCCCTTGTTATCCAGGCAGAGGGTTGCCAGGTCTGCTTTATTATAAGGGACACCCCTATTTCAGGGTCGCAGAGCTTTTCCTTTGATACAGACTGAAGGCGATGCATTATTATTTCATCCTGAAATTCCAAATATTTAAACATGGCTCTCATGTCCTCTCTTAACCTTCTCTTTGCAAAGCAAAATCTAACTAGCTCTAAGCCCTTCTCAGAAGAATAAATAAAGTTTTATTATATTTATATTATATTTTGTTTTTATTTTGTTATATTGTGAATTGTATGTATATTGTTTTTATCGGATTGTGTTGTTCAGGCTCTGCCTCATGTAAGCCACCCCGAGTCCCTTTGGGCAGGGTATAAATAAAGTTTTATTATTATTGACACAACGACGTTGTATGACACAGCAAACAAGATAGACATGCTGGATTTCGTATCACAAAATCACAAGTCGAACACTTCCCAAGTGTTTAGGACTGTGTGGTGTATTTTTGGATAATGCGTGCAGATCCCAGTAGGGTGGCCTTTTGCAGTTGGCAAAATTATTATTATTACTATTATTATTATTATTAGTAGTAGTAGTATTAGTATTTTATTATGACACAGCAAACAAGATAGATATGCTGGCTTTTGTATTTATTGTTATTATTATTATTGACACCAAGACGTAGTATGACACAGCAAATGAGATCTATATGCTGGATTTCATATCACAAAATCACAAGTCGAATACTTCCCGTTCCAAGTGTTTAGGACTGCGTGATATATTTTCGGATTTTTAAAAAATTATTATTATTATTGGCCCCTGGTGGCACAGTGTGTTAAAGTACTGAGCTGCTGAACTTGCGGACCAAAAGATCCCAGGTTCAAATCCCAGGAGCGGAATGAGCTCCCGCTGTTAACCACAGCTCCTGTCAATCTAGCAGTTTGAAAACATGCAAATGTGAGTAGATCAATAGGTACTGCTCTGGCAGGAAGGTAACAGCGCTCCATGCAGTCATGCCGGCCACATGACCTTGGAGGTGTCTACGGACAACGCCGGCTCTTCGGCTTAGAAATGCAGATGAGCACCAACCCCCAGAGTTGGTCACGACTGGACTTAACGTCAGGGGAAACCTTTACCTTTTATTATTATTATTATTATTATTATTATTATTATTATTATTATTATTATTATTATAGTTTCAGATGATGATGATGATGATGATGATGATGATGATGATGATGATGATGATTCATGGTTTCCAGACCTTTGGTCATTTTGCTCATTTCGGTTTGTGGATATCATAGAATAGTAGAGTTGGAAGAGACCTCATGGGCCATCCAGTCCAAATGGATATGATCTGAAAAGCCATGAGACGGAGCCATGAAGGCGGTCATTTAAACATGCCTTTATGTGCTGTGTTCCTTTGAGGTTGGACCATGTCTTGGCTTTTTAAGCTGCCGCGTCACATTGTTTGCTCATGTTCTGCTCATGGTCTTCTAAAATTCCTAGTTCCCTTTCACTTGGGCTGTTTCCAAGCCAATTGCCCTATATCCCTGCATCCTATATCCCTGCATTTTCTTTTTTTTTCTGCCTAACTATAGTACTGTACAAAGGGGAAAGAGTGTGAAATAATAACAACATGAAGGAGAAGGGTTTGCTGAGCTCCGTGGGCCTCTGCGGATGGGAATTGCAGAGGGAGGAAGCACCACAGTGTCACGAATTGTTAGGGAATACATTTGTCAGCAACGGGGAAGAAAGAGTTGCCATAACATAGATGGGGGGGGAAAGCTTTGATTTATTGATGGGGTTTGTCCCTCTGGCTTTGGCGGAGCTCACGGTGCAGAGAGAGAAGAGTGGCAGCGTTGGGGCAAATTAGCCACGGTTAATTATTCATTGTGCTACCTGCCCCCTCCATGCTCCTGAATCCTCAACCAGGACCAAAGACCTGGCCAGGCAGAGGGCTTGACCCACTTGTGTTGTCCACACTGAGGCAAACAAGGCCTGTGTGTCTTATTTCCTTTTCCTTTTGATTGCAAAGTGGCTGTTTCTCATGGCTTGGATCTCATGTGAGTTTCGGTTTTATGAGCCATTCACACTTCCTTCCCAGTGCTTCCCAATTCTGCTTTTACTCAGCGCATGAACACATTCTCCCCCTGAGGATCTTCTTCTCTTAGTTGGAGAAGTTCTTTTTCTCTCAGTTGGTGAGGATATTATTCTCTTAGTTGGGTCTACTTTTCTTAGTTGGAGAGGATCTTTTCTTAGTTAGAGAGGTTCTTCTCTTAGTTGGGTCTTTTTCTCTTAATTGGAGAGGATCTTCTAGTGGGAGAGGATCTTCTAGTTGGATAGGATCTTCTTCTCTTAGTTGAAGAGTATCTTCTTCTAGTTGAAGAGGATTGTCTTCTAGTTGGAGATGGTGTTCTCTTACTTGGAGAAGATCTTCTAGTTGGAGAGGATCTTCTCTTGGTTGGAGAGGATCTTCTCTTGGTTGGCTCTTCTCTTAATTGGAGAATATCTTCTTCTAGTTGGATAGGATCTTCTCTTAGTTGGAGAGGATCTTCTCTTAGTTGGAGATGATCTTTTTCTGGTTGGAGAGGATCACTTTTTCTTAGCTCAGTGGTTCTCAACCTGTGGGTCCCCAGATGTTTTGGCCTTCAACTCCCAGAAATCCTAACAGCTGGTAAACTGGCTGACCCACAGGTTGAGAACCATTGTTTAGTTGGATTTGCTTTTCTTATTCGGATTTGCTTCTCTTAGTTGAGGAGGACTTTCTTCTCTTAGTTGAATCTTAGTTGCTTGAAGGTACATCAGGTTGATGTGTGCAAGTGTGCAAAATGCCATAATAAGGCAAGGGGTCCTGGCATACTTGTAGCTTGAAATACATTGAATTTTTTGGTATAGATATGACAAGCAGGCCGTTTTTCTCCAGCTTGGTCCACTTTTAACCAGGCATAGCTCCAAGATTGCAGGCAATACTGGTCAGCTTTCTTGGGGTCATTCCTCAAGACCTTTCTTCTTCTGCTTCCCCTTTCTCAGGTTTGGGAGACGTTCCTGAACCCCCAAGCCCACCGGGTCAACGTCTTCATGGCCGTGCCGACCATTTACGCCAAACTGACGGAGTATTATAGCCAGCACTACGCTCAGCCTCATGTCCAGGATTTCATCCGCGCTGTTTGCCACAATAACATTCGGTAAGTGGCCCTACTTTGTCTTCAAGACGGAGCTATAATTCTCACAATGGGAAGATGTAGAAAGACCCTAAAGGTGGATTTTGATCCCTTGCTTTGCTTGGCGCTTGCAGGTTGATGGTCTCTGGGTCTGCGGCCCTCCCTGTTCCCGTCCTGGAGAAATGGAAGAGCATCACGGGGCACACGCTGCTGGAGAGATACGGCATGACGGAGGTCGGGATGGCCCTTTCCAACCCTCTGCGAGGCCCTCGGGTCCCAGGTGAGAGAAAGTCCATCTCTGAGTTTGCAAGCTCTCCCGATAGGGATGCTGGAATGCTTTGCATGCTGCTTGGAGCATTTTGCTACCACCTTGATATACTGCAACTAGATGCAAGCAAGGCTATGTTGTAAAAAAAATAAAGTGTGAGTAACAACAAAACCCCCCTTTTCCAAGTAAATAGCAAAAGGAGTTGCTATGCTTCTTTACCAGCCTTCCATCACCTGATCTCCTCCTCCTATATTTATTTATACCCTGCCTTTTTCTCCACAATGGGACTCAAGGCAGCTCTCATAAAACCAGTACAGATTAAAATCACACACACACACACACACACACACACACACACACACACACACATATATATATCTCCATGCACAAACAGATTAAAAACATATAAAATATGTATACACTTGTACTTTTAATCTCTGTGTGTGTGTGTGTGTGTGTGTATGTATGTATATATATATATATATATATATACACACACACACACACACACACACACACACAGCAAAGAGGTACAGTCAAACTGGCAAATCAACGTACGCATAAAATACAGGTAAGCAAATATATACATTAATAAATCAAATAGTGAGAGGCGTGGGAAGTTGCTATTTCCAACAATAACCTTTGGGATGCAGACTGATAAAACCAACGACATATATACATACATACTTTGACTTTTATATACACATCTATCTATCTACAGGTCTATATATACTACCACCATTTTCATTGCTACATGTCTTCACGTCAGTTTTGACTTATGGCTTCATCCTACGCTTTGTTTGGCTTGATTTGTTCACAGGATTTTGTCTTTGCCTTCCTTTTGTCTTTGTCCAGTATTTTATCATTTTACTCTGCTTTGTTCCTTATGGCGGTTTACTGTTGTTTTAGTATTTTTAAACTGTTTAAATTTTTTACCTCTGATGATGTTTATTTGTTCTGATTATATATTATTTGTTTTATTGTGATTATTTGGGCTTGGCCCCATGTCAGCCGCCCCGAGTCCCTGCTGGGAGAAGGTGGGGGGATATAAAAATAAAGTTGTTATTATTATTATTACTAGCTGTGCCCGGCCACGCGTTGCTGTGGCATTGTCTGGTGGTGTTGGTGAGAAATTGTTGAGGTAGTGGTAGTATTGAATGTCTGTTGTATGGTTGTCTTTATGTTTAGTATGCACACTGAAGTGGATTATATGGCAGTGTGGAGTCAAGATAATCCAGTTCAAAGCAGATAATATAAGATTATAAATGGGTTATATAGCTGTGTGGAAGGGCCTTGAGTCTACACTGCCATATAATCCAGTTAAAATCTGATAATCTGTGGAAGAGGCCTAAGTGAGGCCTAACTGTGCCTGTCCCCTGGGCTGAGTAGGTTGCTAGGAGACCAAGTGGGCAGAGCTTAGCCTTCTAACTGGCAGCAATTGGATAAAAACTATTATTCCTCTCTCCCTGTAATTAGGACTTTATTTTTCTTTTCTTTTTGTTGTATCAACCTAGAGCCGTGAATGATGGGTTGTGTTGTCAAATTTCAAGGTTGGGGGTCCTGTAGTTTTGTTGTTTTGTCCGCTGCCCTGATGCCATCACTCTTTTATATATATAGATTGTATGACACAGCAAACAAGATAGATATGCTGGATTCTGTATCACAAAATCCCAAGTCGAACACTTCCCAAGTGTCTAGGACTGTGTGATGTATTTTTGGATAATGCGCGCAGATCCCAGTAGGGTGGCCTTTTGCAGTTGGGTTATTATTATTATTATTATTATTATTATTATTATTATTCATCTGAGGCTGTGACAGAGAGACTTCTTCAAGGCCACACAGTGGCATTCCATAGCTGAGCAGGGATTCGAACACTGGTCCCCAGGGTCCGACACTCATATCTGATGCTGATTCACCCTGTGGAGTAGAATAGGCCAACCGCAGCCAAGTTTTCTTAATGGCTTGTCAGAGAAGAGGCTGAGAAACTTTATCGTGGGGCTCTGAAGCAACCGCTTCACTAGCACCATCAAAGCACTGGGCCAACATAGCAGTTTTTCCATTACTCTCATGTTCAGCAGGAAAGCGCATGCCAAAAGTCTCCCTGGGGGATGTGAAAGATGAAAAAGAATCGAGATGCTGAGGTTGACACAACCCAGACAAAAGGGAATAATTAGAACAACCGAAGGCTTCGGGGCTGGACAGCTGGCACCGCGGGGTGCGGAGTTCGCAGGCAGAACCAGAAAGCAGTCGATGCTGAATCCACACCATTTCCACTCCACGTCCCTTTCCCGCATGTGGATGTTCATGTTATCACCAGTCACCGGTGATGTTAGTAATACGAGGCTTGAACGAAAAGCAATTCCTCCACCTTCGTTACTTGGATTTGGATGGGAGTATTTTAATAAATCAAAAGCAGAAATAATCCTGAGAATGTGCTCTTTAACGACCACTATTCACTTTTCCACATAATCACCAGACAATTGGATACATTTCTGCCAACGATGAACGGAAGAAGTCGACACTCTGTTTCCGCAACCAGCGTCTCACAGGACGCATCGTGTGCAGATCTTCCGACAGCCAAGCAAAGCAATAATGTGACCCACACGTTCTTGTGAAATGCTGATGATGCTTGACATTTCTCCCTGAGTGATACGACGATCGTCCTGAATCAATCTGTCAACCTTTTGCTTGTGAAATTCGGCGGTTGCTGTCCAACACTTCATTTGTCACGCCAACTCAACATGTTTAAACTTACTCAACCAACGACGCACAGGATTCACATCAACACCATCATCATAAACAGCGTGCATTCTCTAATGAATCTCCTTTGGGGTGACACCTTCTGCTGTCAAGAATTCAGTGACTGCACATTGCTTAAGTCGCATTGACCAACCATCTGCACAGGGTTCCATACTTCACACTTTAACAACACAACCGTTCAATGCTAAGGCTTCCCTGTCTGCACAGGGTTCCATACTTTGCACTTTAACAACACAACCGTTCAATGCTAAGGCTTCCCCATCTGCATAGGGTTCCATACTTTGCACTTTAACAACACAACCGTTCAATGCTAAGGCTTCCCCGTCTGCGCAGGGTTCCATACTTCGCACTTTAACAACACAACCGTTCAATGCTAAGGCTTCCCCGTCTGCATAGGGTTCCATACTTTGCACTTTAACAACACAACCGTTCAATGCTAAGGCTTCCCCGTCTGCGCAAGGTTCCATACTTCGCACTTTAACAACACAACCGTTCAATGCTAAGGCTTCCCTGTCTGCACAGGGTTCCATACTTTGCACTTTAACAACACAACCGTTCAATGCTAAGGCTTCCCCGTCTGCATAGGGTTCCATACTTTGCACTTTAACAACACAACCGTTCAATGCTAAGGCTTCCCCGTCTGCGCAGGGTTCCATACTTTGCACTTTAACAACACAACCGTTCAATGATAAGGCTTCCCCGTCTGCGCAGGGTTCCATACTTTGCACTTTAACAACACAACCGTTCAATGCTAAGGCTTCCCTGTCTGCACAGGGTTCCATACTTCGCACTTTAACAACACAACCGTTTGATGCTAAGACTTCCCACCAACTGGAACTGTAAAGGACCAAATGGAACTGTATATATAGATATAGGGATATCCTATGTGTATGTGTGAAGATATTCTTCTGGCACCTTGGTCACTTGTGTCCCCATTTCGGTCTCCTTCTCTGCATCCTTTGAGTCTCATTTAGGAAAACAGAATCATCATCCCCATCATCAACCCTTCCTTTTTTTTCCCCTATCAATGGAAATATTTTGTCTCGGCCTCTTTTCGCCCGCAAGGTCCCCAAGGCCTTGAAGTTGGCGAGCAAAAAGTGCCGTGTGGCAAGGATGCGGGATGAAAGATCCAGAGCAAACTCTTTTGCTCCGAGATGGTTAAAACCCCTGCTTAAAATGCGTCTGTTTTTTCCACAGCAGCAGCGTTCTCCTCTCCCTCCGAATCCCCCTCGGTGTTGTTACTGCGAAGGGAGATGAATAATTCATGGCCGGCGAATGCCTCGCTGGGCCTAATCACCACTTTAATTGGAGGTTTAGATCAGAGGCGGCTAATAGCTCCTGCAGCGGGGGACTCCATAGATTGTTGACAGGGAGAGAGGGCTGAGAGCCTTATCGCCGGCCTGTTTCCGTTCCCCCCCGGGACCCCGCCAGGCATCACAGCATCCCGGTCCCCGGAGACCCAAGGACACAGACCGCGGGGCCAATTAAATTTATCAGGGAGGAACTGACAACTAACTTAAACAGAGGAAGGGCTGGTGGCAGAAGGGGGGGGGGGGCAGGCCAATGAGGGACTAATAGGGTTGGTCCCTTCTCTGACGGCTGCCTGTTTCAATGATTGGCGGCTCAAGAGGCAGCTTGCCAAATGTCCAGGAGATTGCAAAGAGCAAAGGAGGAGGGGGAGGTCTGAAAGCCCAGTTGCAAGATGCTTGCCAGCAGAAAGGAACCCAAAGCCAAAGAAGAAACTTGGCAATGGCTAAGAAGAGAGAAGTAACTAGTGCAGGCATTGGCAAACTTTGATGATAAATACACACAAATGTCTATACTAGACAACGTCGAAGAGATAAGCAAACACTATACAGGTTCAAAACATAAAAAGAGATGTGTATATTAGAGCATCTTGCAAAGGCCACAGAAATAGTCAGGCCTCTCTGAGGATAGAGCTATCTTCCTTCTATGTAAAAAGGATAAGCGAATACTATAAAGTTTCAAAATATAAGCTGCATTATGTAATTCAGAGCACCATATACATACAATATTACCTGAGAAAAAACCACAAACAAAGTCAAAACTTGGCATTACACTAAATTTCCTTTGACCAGGGTGTGCCTCTGTTGCCCTCCATTGTGCATGCAGCAGGGCTCCCGCTGCATTGTAATAGGTGGTCTGTGGTTTGCTTTTCTCCGCACTCCCATGTCGTGGACCCCACTTTGTGGCCCCATTTCTTAAGCTTGTCTTTACATCTCGTGATCACAGAGCACAGTCTGTTCAGCGCCTTCCAAGTCGCACAATCTTCTGTGTGCCCAGGAGGGAGTTTCACATCCAGTCTCAGCCATGGATTGGTTTTAGCCTGCCACTTTTGGACTCTTGCTTGCTGCGAGTATCTCTATAGATCAGGGGTCCCCAAACTAATGCAGCCCTCCAAGGTTATTTACCTGGCCCCCACCCTCAGTTTTAGACTTAGGCTCGCCCAAAGTCTGAAATGACTTGAAGGCACATAGCAACAACAATCCTACTTGACTATCTCATTGGTCAAAAGCAGGCCCACACTTCCCATTGAAATCCTGATAGGTTTATGTTGGTTAAAATTGTTTTCATTTTTAAATATTGTGATTTTTCTTTCATTTACTAATATTGTGCTATGGTAATAATATAATATATTGTGTATACATATAATATTGATACTAATATTATAATGTAATACAATATAATAATAATACAATATAATAATATTAATTATATATTATTACTAAAAATATTACAGTATAGTGCTATAAAGGAGCCCCGGTGGTGGAGTGCATTAAAGCCCTGAGCTGGAGACCGAAAGGTCCCAGGTTCAAACCCCAGGAGCGGCGGGAGCGGCCGCTGTTAGCTCCAACTTCTGCCAACCTAGCAGTTCGAAAACATGCCAATGTGAGTAGATCAATAGGTACCGCTCTGGCGGGAAGGTAAGAGCACTCCATGCAGTCATGCCAGCCACATGACCTTGGAGGTGTCTACAGACAACGTCGGCTCTTTGGCTTAGAAATGGAGATGAGCACCAACCCCCAGAGTCAGACATGACTGGACTTAACGTCAGGGGAAACCTTTACCTTTACCTATAGTGGTATAGTACAATATAGTAATATATAATGCTAATATTGTGCTATGTTGATAATATAATATATTGTATGTACATACAACTTGTAAGCCGCTCTGAGAGAGGGTGGGGTATAAATGTAGTAAATAAATAAATAAATAAATGTTGTTGGGGGGTTTTTTTTGTACTACAAATAAGATGTGCAGTGTGCATAGGAATTTGTTCGTATTTTTTTTTCAAATGATAATTCGGCCCCGCAATAGTCTGAGGGACCATGAACCGGCCCTCCACTTAAAAAGTTTGAGGACCCCTGCTATAGATCTTAGGAAGCTATTTCTTGATTTAAGGCGTTGGCTTGCTGGCCGATAATCCGAACAGAGGATGGTCTGGAGATGTCACTGCCTTGGTCCTTTCATTACAGGTTGCTACTTCTCGATGTATGTCGGGTGTTGCAATACCGACTAAACGGTATAATTGTGATGCTAAACTGCATTCATTCTGCAGTATAGATGCACCCGGAGTGTATTCTGCATGCTACTTTTTTCACGGAAAGAAGGAAAACTTCCACCAAGAAAATCCAGGATCTTGACCTTGTATTTCGCCCATTATTTTTGCACGACTGTCACTGAATTTGGCTTGGGTCAAACTATTCCTTTTACTAACTTCTGTTTTCCTTACTTCTTTTCTCTCTTTTAGGATCAGTGGGGAATCCGCTGCCTGGGGTAAAAGTCCGCATTGCCACAGAAAGCTTGCAAAGAGATGTTCCAGCTTATACTGTCCACGCAGAAGGAGACGAGGATGGCACCAAGGTATTGTTGTTGTTGTTGTTTAATTGAGATACCAAATGGTATGGCTAGCAGAGACACTGGTGCAGGTTTGGATTGATTGATTGATTGATTGATTGAATTGATATCCCATCTTTCTCCCAAGATGGGGTTCAAGATATCTTACGATAATACAGTAGAGTCTCACTTATCCAACATAAACGGGCCGGCAGAATGTTGGATAAGCAAATATGTTGGAAAATAAGGAGGCATTAAGGAAAAGCCTATTAAACATCAAATTAGGTTATGATTTTACAAATGAAGCACCAAAACATCATGTTAGACAACAAATTTGGCAGAAAAAGTAGTTCAATACACAGTAATGCTATATAGTAATTACTGTATTTATGAATTTAGCACCAAAATATCACGATATATTGAAAACATTGACTACAAAATGCGTTGGATAATCCAGAACGTTGGATAAGCGAGTGTTGGATAAGTGAGACTCTACTGTACCTTAAAATGTTCAAGCTAAAACATGAATTTACCAAAGTTTTTTAAAAAAAAAAACCAATATTATAAAAAGAACATGGTTGAAAAGCCTTCAGTATTTGCATGGCAGCAAGTACCTTGATGTGTACTCGTTCTAAAATGCAACTTTTCCAAGCTTTGGGCGATTCATAACCGCCACTGACTTTATCTGTTATCTGTTTTAGCTGTCTAATTTATTCCCTGCTTCCGTCCTGGCAAGTTTTTAATAAGTGGCTTACAGTCCAGAATGAAACGATTTTCAATAAAATTCACATTAAGTGAGAGGCCAAAAAGAAAATCAATCTCGAAACACAGAATTCATAGCAACATTAAAACAGTAATCCAGATAGTATTATTTCTTTGCAAAAAAAAAATGTGGGGAAATGAGATTGCTTGGGTGTCTACAAAGGTCAAATAACAGGCATTTGACAAAAGCATTTCTGCAAAAGATACTCTGGAATTGGAAGAAGGTCTTCCACCAAATTGGCCTTTTGAGAGCTAAGGACATCAGGAACAAAATATATGAATTTTTGGCAGCTCCAGAAGGCCAATTTGGCTCATGTGATGCTTTCTTGGAGTCCAATGCAGTCACATTCTCTGAAGGTTTTCAAGCAAAGCTGGGTGGCCATCTGTCGGGAGGGATTGGATTGTGTCTTTCTGTCTGGCATAACGAGGTTGAACTTGATGGTCTGTAGGATCCCTTCCAATTCCAGGAGTCTATGAATTTGGACTTTTGGGGATCCTTTTTGGTTGCCAGAGTCGTATCTTGGAGATACGACTCATCTTGGAGATATCTTGGAGATAACATTCATGAGTCGAAGCTGACTTGATGATTACAGTGAAGTAGGAAAAGATGAAGACCAGAACATAGGTAGACATGAAGGAAGCCATGGATTTATATCACTGACGTCTTCCATTCATGAGTCCAAGATGACTTGATGGCAATGAAGAAGGAAAATTGGAGACCATAACACAGGTGGACATGGATGCTTGTAACTCATATCTTGGAGATCTCCCATACATGAGTTGAAGTTGTCTTCATGGCAATGAATTAAAAAAAATTGGAAAACCACAACATGGCTTCCCAGACTTGGTAACTTGGAAGTCTTCCATTCATGAGTCCAAGGTGACTTAATGGCAACGAAACAGGGAAATAGGGGACCATAACATAGGTGGACAATCATGGATGCTTGGAGTAGATATCTTGGAGGTCTCCCATACATGAGTCCAAGTTGATTTGATGGCAATGAAGCAGGAAAAGAGGAAGACCACAACAAGGAAGCCATGGATGTCTGGACAATCAAGGATGCCATGGACGCCTAGAGTTTGTATCTTGGAGATCTTCCATTCATGAATTGAAACTGACGATGAAATAGGAAAAAAGGAAGACCACAAGATGGCTTCCCAAATTTGGTATTTTGGAAGTCTTCCATTCATACTTTGAAGCTGACTTGATGGCAAGAAATCAAGAAAATAGGGAGGACCACAACATGGGTGGACAATCAAAGAAGCCATGGATGCCTGGAGCTGATATCTCGGATGTCTTCCATTCATGAGTTGAAGCTGGCTTGATGGTAGTGAAGTAGAAAAAGAAGAAGACCACAACATGGATGGACAATCAAGAAAGCCATGGACATCTGGAGATGTGATCTTGGAGGTCTTCCATTCATGAATTGAAGCTGGGTTGATGGCAATGAAGTAGAAAACTGCGACATGGACGGTCAATCAAGAAAGCCATGGACACCTAAAATTGATGTTTTGGATGTCTTCCATTCATGAGTTAAAGCTGGCTTGATGGCAGTGAAGTAGAAAAAGAAGAAGACCGCAACATGGACGGACAATAAAGAAAGCCATGGACGCCTAGAGTTGTTATCTTGGAGGTCTGCAACATCTATGGAAGAAGACTGCAACATCTATGGACAATCAAGGAAACCATGGATGCCTGGAGTTGTTATCTTGGATGTCTTCCACTCATGACCTGAAACTGGTTTGATGGTAATGAAGTAGAAAACGAAGAAGACGGCAGCATGGACGCACAATCAAGGAAGCCATGGATGCCTGGAGTTGTTATCTTGGGAGTCTTCCATTCATGGGTTGAAGCTGGCTTAATGGCAGTGAAGTAGAAAAAGAAGACTGCAACATGGACGGACAATAAAGAAAGCCATGGATGCCTGGAGTTGGTATCTTGGACGTCTTCCATTCATGAGTTGAAGCTAGTTTGATGGCAATGAAGTAGAAAAAGAAGACTGCAACATGGTTGGACAATCAAGGAATCCATGGGCGCCTGGAGTTGGTATCTTTGGAGGTCTTCCACTCATGAGTTGAAGTTGTCTTCATGAAAATGAAGTAAGGAAAGCCATGGACGCCTGGAGTTGGTATCTCTGGAGGTCTTCCACTCATGAATTGAAGTTGTCTTCATGAAAATGAAGCAAGGAAAGCCATGGACGCCTGGAGTTGGTATCTTGGGAGGTTTTCCACTCATGAGTTGAAGTTGTCTTCATGAAAATGAAGTAAGAAAAGCCATGGAGGCCTGGAGTTGTTATCTTGGATATCTTCCACTCATGAGTTGAAGTTTGTTTGATGGCAATGAAGTAGAAAACAAAGAAGACCGCAACCTCTACGGACAATCAAGGAAGCCATGGGTGCCTGGAGTTGGTATCATTTGTGAGTTGTCTTCATGACAATGAAGTAGGAAAGGAGGCTTCCCAGAATTAGCATCTTGGAGTTCTTCCATTCATCGGTCAAGTTGACCTGGTGGCAATGAAGGAGGAGAAAAGGAAGACCAAAACATCAAGGAAGGCACACGTTCTTGGAGCTGAAATCTTGGAGGCCTTGCATTCATGAATCGAAGCTGGTTTGATGGCAATGAGCAAAGTGACTTCACGGTGATGCAAGATGGTATGGGCAAACTTTGGCCCTCCAGGTGTTTTGGACTTCAACTCCCACAATTCCTAACAGCCTACCGGCTGTTAGGAATTGTGGGAGTTGAAGTCCAAAACACCTGGAGGGCCGAAGTTTGCCTATACCTGCTCTAAACTTTGTGCGACCCACATGGATGCTCCTCTGACCAATGTCCAGGGTCCTCTGGACCCATAACCTCCTGCCAGATGGAGCATTTATTTTGGCAAAGCACGAAGCAAGGGTCTCATTGGGAAGCCCACGGATCCCAGGCATCAGGTAGCAATAAACTTTTTAATCGCAGCCACTTCTGTCGGTAGTAAAGCGCTCGGCAGCCGCGGCCCATTACCCATCTCCTTGGCAACCTGGTCCCACGTACCCATTTGTAATTAAAAATCCCCCCATCCGCTCTCTTTCGCTCGCATTATCTGGGCTCCGGGCGGCGTGTCCTGCAGCAAACTACAGAAGGCAACCGGGAAGACGCTGCGCCATTGGGCTCCTGCCGGAGACGGAGGCAGAATCCGGCTCCTTGGGGAGCGAAGGAAGAAAACAGGCAAAGGGAGGGAGAGAAAGAAAGAAAGAGTCACCCAAGGCCCCGACTGTAATCTGCAAGAGACACATTTCACATCTGGCTCTGCGGCGGCAACTTTTCATAAAAGGGAGGCCGAGAATAATGCGATCAATTTGCTTCCCATTTTTGGGGAGGTTTCCTACTTTTATGAAAAGAGAAAAAAGGGAGAGGAAGAATGAAAGAGAGAGTGAGAGGGATTGGAAATGATTTCTATCAAATCATTCTGGAATAAATTAAGTATTTACACAGATGAGACTTATTTGAGATGTGAGAGATGTATTTATTTGTGTCAGGAGTGACCTGAGAAACTGCAAGTCACTTCTGGTGTGAGAGAATTGGCCATCTGCAAGGACATAATAATAATAATAATAATAATAATAATAATAATAATAATAATAATAATAATAATAATGATAATAATGGTGGTATCGGAGCATTGGGTGCCATGCCAAAAGATCTCAGCCAGCATTTGGAAACAATAGACATTGACAAAATCACGGTCTGCCAACTGCAAAAGGCCACCCTACTGGGATCTGCACGCATCATCCGAAAATACATCACACAGTCCTAGACACTTGGGAAGTGTTCGACTTGTGATTTTGTGATACGAAATCCAGCATATCTATCTTGTTTGCTGTATCATACAATAAAATAATAATAATGATGATGTGTGATGTGCACACTGGGTGCCGTGCCAAAAGATCTCAGCCGGCATTTGGAAACAATAGACATTGACAAAATCACGATCTGCCAACTGCAAAAGGCCACCCTGCTGCGATCTGTGCGCATCATCCGAAAATACATCACACAGTCCTAGACACTTGGGAAGTGTTCGACTTGTGATTTTGTGATACGAAATCCAGCATATCTATCTTGTTTGCTGTGTCACAATAAAATAATAATAATAAGTGTCCGACGTGTGATCCAATACAAAAGCCAGCAGAGTGTCTCATCTTATTGTATTTTTAATAATACCGTATATACTCGAGTACAAGCTGACCCAAATATAAGCCGAGGCACCTAATTTTATCACAAAAACTTATTGACTCGAGTATAAGACGAGGGTGGGAAATGCAGCAGCTATGGGTCAATTTCAAAAATAAAAATAGATATTAATAAAATTGCATTATTTGAGGCATCAGTAGGTTAAATGTTTTTGAATAATTATATAAAACTGTAATTTAAGATAATAATAAGACTTTAATAAGATAAGACTGTCCAACTCTGAATACCTATATATAAGCTGACCGGAATAGAAGCCGGCCAGGGCTGAAAAACTAGGTTTATACTAGAGTATATAATAATAATAATAATAATAATAATAATAAGAAGAAGAAGAAGAAGAAGAAGAAGAAGAAGTGTCCGACATGTGATCCAATACAACAGCCAGCAGAGTGTCTGCTGTGGACTCAACTTATTGTGTTTTTAATAATAATAATAATAATAATAATAATAATAATAATAATAATAATAATAATAACTTTATTTTTATACCCCGCCTTTATCTCTCCAAAGAGACTTGGAGCGGCTTACATGGGGCCATGCCTGGGTAAATTACATTCATCAGAAAAATAAAAACACATCACATAAAATGCAATTATACTCATTAAACTTTAAAAAACTGTGATATCAATTAAAAACCTGAACAAAGATTATAAAAACGAACTGGGCCAAAGTGCATGGAGAGTATATTGCCCAGGGTGTATGTTGCCCAGAGTGTTTTGATGTTTTACCATCCTCGTGGAAGGCTTCTCTCATGTCCTCACATGGGGAGCTGGAGCTGACAGAGGGAGCTCCTCCGTGCTCTCCCAAGATTAAAACTGGCAACCTTCAGGTCAGCAACCCAACCTTCAAGTCAGCAGTCCTGCCGGCACAAGGGTTTAACCCATTGAGCTACCGGGGGCTCCGCAATGTGTTGTATTAGAAATCCAAAAAAGTGAAGGATCCCAGACTTTTGCAAGCTAAATATAGACAGATACAGGGAGAGATTTAGGTGGGTAAATATATGAAACAATGCTCAAGGAGTGGAAAAAAATGTCATTTCACCACAATCAGGGTGCTGGAGAGAGATGAAATGACCCAGAAATTCCCGAGCCCCATTTAAATCATTGTCTATTCGGTTTTAAAGAGGTGATAAATTTTAATTCCCTCGCATGTCTCGGAGACAGAGAGAGATCAGAAGAGGAGCTGCTATGCCGGGAAATCAAAACCCGCACATTCCTATAATGACCTCTTTTTATTTTATTTACTATTGATGTGGTTTTGCATTACGTCTGTGCATTTTACAAAGAAATGTTCCAGAAGCATTCTCTCCTGGCGTTTCGCCCACATCTATGGCAGGCATCCTCAGAGGTTGTGAGGTCTGTTGGGGTTTATATATCTGTGGAAGGTGCCCAGGGTAGGAGAAAGAATCTGGGGCCGAAATTTGCCCATGCGTGATGTAAAAGATACCCTTTATTTGCTATTAGTAGATCTGTCCAAGTTGCTGAATGCAGTTGAATTGGTTTTTTCTGGAGCTCTCCAAGGTACTGAACCTGTTTTGTGACTCGATTAGATGCTTCCTATAATAAAGGCCCCGGTGGCACAGCGTGTTAAAGTGCTGAGCTGCTGAACTTGAGGACCAAAAAGTCGCAGGTTCAAATCCAAGGAGCGGAGTGAGCTCCCACTGTTAGCCCCAGCTTCTGCCAACCTAGCAGTTCAAAAACATGCAAATATGAGTAGATCAATAGGTACTGCTCTGGCGGGAAGGTGGCAGCGCTCCATGCAGTCATGCCATTGGCCACATGACCTTGGACGAGTCTCTGGACAATGCCAGCTCTTTGGCTTAGAAATGGAGATGAGCACCAACCCCCAAAATGTGAGTAGATCAATAGGTTCTGCTCCCGCGGGAAGGTGACGGCACTCCATGCAGTCATGCTTATGGCCACATGACCTTGGAGATGTCTACGGACAATGTCAGCTCTTTGGCTTAGAAATGGAGATGAGCACCAACCCCCAGAGTGTGAGTAGATCAATAGGTACCACTCCGGCGGGAAGGTGACGGCACTCCATGCAGTCATGCCAGTGGCCACATGACCTTGGAGGTGTCTACGGACAACACTGGCTCTTTGGCTTAGAAATGGAGATGAGCACCAACCCCCAGAGTGTGAGTAGATCAATAGGTACCGCTCTGGCAGGAAGGTGACGGCACTCCATGCAGTCATGCCAGTGGCCACATGACCTTGGAGGTGTCTATGGACACCGGGTTTCTGATATTCACTCCTTGCAGTTTGACCCAGTTCGTTTTTGTCAACGACTGTTCTGATTTTATGTCTATACTATTGTCTCTGTTTTATTTGTACTATGTTTTTGTGCATAATTATGTTTTTATTTTGACCTATTTTTATCTTCTGATGATGTATTTTATTAATGTATGTATTTTATTCTGTTTTATTGTAACTGTTTGGGCTTGGCCCCATGTTAGCTGCCCTGAGTCCATTCGGGGAGATGGAGGCAGGATACAATAATAATAATAATAATAATAATAATAATAATAATAATAATAATAATAATAATAATAATAGTGATCAATTGCAACACTCACACTTGCCTCAAACAGACAAGAGTTCATTCTCTCGCCCTGGACAGATATATAAACCTCACTTGCCTAGTTTCCAACAGATCTCACAACCTCTGAGGATGCCTGCCATAGATGTGGGCGAAACGTCAGGAGAGAATGCTTCTGGGGCATGGCCAGACAGCCCGGAAAACTCACAACAACCTAGTGATTCTGGCCACGAAAGCCTTCGACGACACATTCTCACTTGCTTAGTTTCCAACAAACTTCACAACCTGAAGATGCCTGCCATAGATGTGGGCGAAATGTCAGGAGAGAATGCTTCTGGAACATGGCCAGACAGCCCGGAAAACTCACAACAACCTAGTGATTCTGGCCACGAAAGCCTTCGACGACACATTCTCACTTGCTTAGTTTCCAACAAACTTCACAACCTGAGGATGCCTCCCATAGTTGTGGGTGAAACGTCAGGAGAGAATGCTTCTGGGACATGGCCAGACAGCCCGGAAAACTAACAACAAACTAGTGATTCTGGCCATGAAAGCCTTCGACAACACATTCTCACTTGCTTAGTTTCCATCACAACCTGAAGATGGCTGCCATAGATGTGGGTGAAACGTCAGGAGAGAATGCTTCTGGGACATGGCCAGACAGCCCGGAAAACTCACAACAACCTAGTGATTCTGGCCATGAAAGCCTTCGACAACACATTCTCACTTGCTTAGTTTCCAACAAACTTCACAACCTGAAGATGCCTGCCGTAGATGTGGGCAAAACATCAGGAGAGAATGCTTCTGGGACATGGCCAGACAGCCCGGAAAACTCACAACAATCTAGTGATTCTGGCCATGAAAGCCTTCGACAACACATTCTCACTTGCTTAGTTTCCAACAAACTTCACAACCTGAAGATGCCTGCCGTAGATGTGGGCAAAACATCAGGAGAGAATGCTTCTGGAACATGGCAATACAGCCCGGAAAACTCACAGCAACTCAGAATATTTGCTGCCCTCGTGACAACGAAGCCAGGGACACAATGGGGTTGAACTTGGCTCCTTCTCATACTATTCTCTTCTTATTCAAACAAAGTGAAACTCCAAAAAAAGAAGAAGAAATCACCCAAATTGAGAAGCATAGCCCTGCCATACAGCTGCAAAACCGTTTCATCTCCCAACGGCGCCCCATTGTTCCCTGTCTCGGAGCCTGTGCTTCTGCTATCTCTTTTCTTCCCTTTTTTAAGGGGGAAAGAGGGAAGGATGGCGTGGGAGCGGGCTTCGACAACAAACAAACAAACAAGAGGCAGGCAGACAATCCTCGCCATGCTTCAAGAGTTTGCCGGCTCCTGCCAGCTGGGAAGCTACAGCCTATGAAATATGCAACGCCGGGAACAAAGCGAGATGAAATATCCAGTGCCGGGGAAAGTATAAAAACAAGGAGAAGTGGAGGAAGGAACTAAAGAAAGAGAAAAAGAAAGAGAGTAACCCTTTCCGGCATGGAATGCTATGAAGGGGAAGATCTACGTGGAGGCAAAGGAGGTGCCAGCAAAGATGATGGAAACAAAGTTTTCAGGGCGTCAAGAAGTGAGGAAAGAACCTCCCCGGAAAACAGGAGCATGAAAGTGATGGATTTCCCAGGAAACTGATAAGATGAAAGAGAATAGACTTAGAAGAAATCCTCCCTTAATAAACAGGACATGTCGTGGGTTTCTGTGAGTTTTCCGGGCCATGTTCCAGAAGCATTCTCTCCTGATGTTTCACCCACATCTATGGCAGGCATCCTCAGAAGTTGTGAGGGCTCCTGGAAACTAGGCAAGTGGGGTTTATATATCTGTGGAAGGCATCCAGGGTAAGAGAAAGAATCTGGGGCTGACGTTTGCCCATGCGTGATGTAGATACCCTTTATTTGCTACCGTGTTTCCCCGAAAATAAGACAGTGTCTTATATTAATTTTTGCTCCCAAAGATGCGCTAGGTCTTATTTTCAGGGGATGTCTTATTTTTCCATGAAGAAGAATTCACATTTATTGTTGAACAAAAAAATGAACATTTATTATATACTGTACAGTAGTTGTGATCACAAACCAGCATAATGTGGGGCTGGGCTATGGCGCAAGCTGGTGAGCAGCCAGCTGCAATAAATCACTCTGACCAAGAGGTCATGAGTTCGAGGCCAGCCCGTGTCAGGGTGAGCACCTGACAATTAAAAATAAAAAATAGCCCCTGCTCATTGCTGACCTAGCAACCCGAAAGATAGTTGCATCTATCAAGTAGGAAATTAAGGTACCACTTATAAAGTGGGGAGGCTAATTTAACCAATTTACAACTCCATAAAAAAATCATCCAACCAACGTTGGAATGAGGAAGTGCCATCACAGTGGATGATGAAGCAGCTGCTCCCCCTGTGGCCGGAATTGAACATCCCCTCAGGAGATGGTTAAATTGCCTCTGCGTCTGTCTCTGTCTCGGTTCTATGTGTATATAGGCATTGAATGTTTGCCTTATATGTATACAATGTGATCCGCCCTGAGTCCCCTTCGGGGTGAGAAAGAAGGGCGGAATATAAATACTGTAAATAAATAAATAAATAACCAGACAAACTGTGAATCCTATCAAGAATTTCTTGTTACTACCACTATTTCCATGTACAACACTCTATGGTATGTACATTTACCAATCCCACATACTCTGGTGTTCTGTTTGTTGGGCATGCTTCCAAACAAAAACTTGGCTAGGTCTTACTTTCAAGGGAAGCCTTATATTTAGCAATTCAGCAAAACCTCTACTAGGTCTTATTTTCTGGGGATGTCTTATTTTAGGGGAAACAGGGTATAAGTAGGTCTGTCCAAGTTGCTGAATGCAGTCAAATTGGTTTTTCTGGAGCTCTCCAAGGTGCCGAAGCTGTTTCTTGAGTCAGTTACATGCTTCCTATGATAAAGGCCCCATTCTCTCTTGATATTTCACCCACATCTTTAACAGGCATCCTCTAAGGTTGTGAGGTCTGTTGGAAACTAGGCAGGTGGGGTTTATATATCTGTGGAACTAGGAGAGAATGCTTGTGAAACATGGCCATACAGCCTGGAAAAGTCATGGTGATTCTGGCCATGAAAGCCTTTGGCAACACATATCTATCTCTTTCTAGATAGATAAATGAATGTAGATAGATGGATGCATGCATCGATGGATGGATTTCAGTAAAGCCTTCAACAAGGTCCCCCATGACCTTCTGGCAAACAAGCTAGTCCAATGTGGGCTAGGCAGAACTACGGTTAGGTGGATCTGTAATTGGCTAAGCCAATGATGGGCAACCTTTTGTGCTTGGTGTGTCAAAATTCACCAAAAAACCTAGCATGACTTGGGTGGTGTGTCACTTTGAGAAAAAAAACCCCATAATTTCACAATATATAATTGTAATATATAACTGTATTTAATAAATCAAAAACAATTATTAGCATTATTTCCATGTACAACAATCTATGGTACCTCTTGCAGTTTCCATGCTGATTTCTCTCTATTGTAGTTTCAATGTAGCCATGAATAATATAATAATAATATAATAGTAATAATATAATAATATACTACTATAATAAGAGAATAATAATAGAATGATTATATATGTGTATGTATGTATGTATGTATGTAATGTGCATAATTCCCATGGAGTAAACAAGAAAACCACTGGACCAAATCACACCAAATTTGGCCACAAAAGACATTAGTCATCCAATCAATCTGCATGCGGCAGCGTGTCAGTAAAAATGGCTAGGCGTGTCAGTGCTGACACGCGTGTCATAGGTTGGCCATCACTGAGCTAAGCGAACGAACCCAAAGGGTGATTCTCACCAATGCATCTTCTTCATCCTGGAAAGAAGTCACGAGTGGAGTGCCGCAGGGTTCCGTCCTGGGCCTGGTTCTGTTCAGGATCTTTATCAACGACTTAGACAAAGGGTTAGAAGGCACGATGATCACATTTGCAGACAACACCAAATTGGGAGGGAGAGCCAACATTCCAGAAGAAAGGAACAGAATTCAAAACGATCTTGACAGACCAGAGAGCTGGGCCGAAACTAACAAAGTGAAGTTCAACAGGGACAAATGCAAGATTCTCCACTTTGGCAGAAAAAATGGAAATCAAAGATACAGAATGGGGGACGATGCCTGGCTTGACAGCAGTACATGTGAAAAAGACCTTGGAGTCCTTGTGGACAACAAGTTAAACATGAGCCTACAATGTGATGTGGCGGCGAAAAAAGCCAACGGGATTTTGGCCTTCATCAATACGAGTCTAGTGTCTAGATCCAGGGAAGTCATGCTACTCTCTATTCTGCCTTGGTCAGACCACACCTGGAATACTATGTCCCATTCGGTGCACCGCAATTGAAGGGAGATGTTGACAAGCTGGAATGTGTCCAGAGGAGGGCAACTAAAATGATCAAGGGTCTGGAGAACAAGCCCTGTGAGGAGCGGCTTAAAGAGCTGTTTAGCCTGCAGAAGGGAAGGCTGAGAGGAGACGTGATGATGGCCATGGATCAAGATGTGAGGGGAAGTCAGTGAGGGGGGAACAAGCTTGTTTTCTGCTGCCCTGAAGACTCGGACGCAATGGAGAAATGGCTTCAAACTACAGGAAAGGAGATTCCACCGGAACATCAGGAAGAACTTCCTCACTGTGAGAAGGGCTGTTCACCAGTGGAACTCTCTCCCCCAGACAGTGGTGGAGGCTCCTTCTTTGGAGGCTTTGAAGCAGAGGCTGGATGGCCATCTGTCAGGGCTGGTTTGAATATCATCTTCCTGCTTCTTGGTAGGGGGTTGGACTGGATGGCCCGTGAGGTCTCTTCCAACTCTACGATTCTATGATTTTATGATGGAATAAATGTGTGTGTGTTTGTATCTAGTAAAGAATGATGAGTAACAACAGATTGAGGAACATGCCATCCTCTCCCTCGCTGACTTTTATCTACGAAGGTTAATAACCTGAGGTTATTAACCCAGCACCATCCAAGACAGCACCCAGCACCATCCAAGACAGCCAAAGAACATCAGCAACAGGGAGCTTGGAGGAAAGGGCAGTGTTTGTCTGCTACAGGCTGCCTTTGACCTCAGCTCCTGGTGCCTGGCTCCTTGCAGACTCAGGCCCTGACTACCTGGCTGAAGCAAGGCCCAGCAGAAACACCTGCTGCTTCCAGAGGCTGGGACATAAAAGGAGAATGCTGGCATGGGCTCAGTCACCCAGCACCATCCAAGACAGCCAAAGAAGACCTTAAGATCATGATGGGAGGGAGGGGGAGGGGGGGCTAGTAGGGTGTATCTAGATGCTGTTTTAAGTTTTAATATATCAATGGTTTTAAATTGTGTTTATATGTTTATTGTTTCTATTTTATGTTTTTTTATTTTCTTTGTATAATGAGGCATTGAATTTTTGCCTAAATGTATATTGTATGCCGCTCTGAGTCCCCTACGGGGTGAGAAGAGCGGGATAGAAATGAAGATGATGATGATGATGATGATGATGAGGTTAATAACCGCCGAAGCCAAAGAACCACGGAGTCCAAGTCGGAAGCTGGGGACGGTGCCAAGGTTCACACGAAATGAGGCAAAGTGGGAGAGAAGGGCGAAGAGAGAAAGTCAGCAAACTTCTCGCTAAGTAGCACATCGATCTCAGGGCTGTGCCAGAAACACGCTTTGCAAATTGCACCAGGCCTGTTGGGCTGCCAGGCATCGCTTTCCGACTGGAGAGAAGGCTCTCCACAGAGTTTCCCCTCTTTTTCTTCGGAGGTCCAGATCGGATGAGGAAAGCGGTCAGGTCCACTGAGAACTGTCAGAAACCAAGCCCAGATGAGTTAGGATCAATGAGGATATTTGTTTTTAAAGAGATTGTTAGTGGTGAACAGTACGGATTTGAATAGGACCTATCCCTTCTAGGAATGTTGCTTCAATGAAAAGAGATGTTATCTATCTATATATCTATCTTATCCAACGTAAACGGGCCGACAGAACATTGGATAAGCGAATATGTTGGATAATAAGGAGAGATTAAGGAAAAGCCTATTAAATATCAAATTAGGTTATAATTTTACAAATTAAGCACCAGAACATCATGTTATACAACAAATTTGGCAGAAAAAGTAGTTCAATACACAGTAATGCTATGTAGTAATTACTGTATTTACGAATTTAGCACCAAAATATCACGATATAGTGAAAACATTGACTACAAAAATGCGTTGGATAATCCGGAATGTTGGATAAGCAAGTGTTGGATAAGTGAGACTCTACTGTATATATAAATGTAATGTGCATAATTCCCATGGAGTAAATAACAAAACCACTGGACCAAATCACACCAAATTTGGCCACAAAAGACATAGTCATCCAATCTAGGTCTTTCCATCAAACCCCCCCCCCCCCCAAAACCAAAAATTACTAACCATGCATGTGCAGGGCCCCCCAGGAAACTTAGTGATGTTAGCCAGGTGGGCGGGGTTTCAATTACCACCTCGCGCTGACAGCGAGTTGTTGTTGTTGTTGTTATTATTATTATTTTATCATGACATAGCGAACAAGATAGATATGCTGGATTTCATATCACAAAATCACAAGTCAAACACTTCCCAAGTGTCTAGGACTGTGTGATGTATTTTCGGATGATGCGCGCAGATCCCAGCAGGGTGGCCTTTTGCAGCTGGCAGATCGTAATTTTGTCAATGTCTATTGTTTCCAAATGCCGGCTGAGATCTTTTGGCACGGCACCCAGTGTGCCCATCACCACCGGGACCACCTGTACTGGTTTCTGCCAGAGTCTTTGAAGTTCAATCTTGAGGTCCTGATAGCAGCTGAGTTTTGCCTGTTGTTTTTCGTCAATGCGACTGTCACCTGGGATGGCGACATCAATGATCCAAACCTTTTTCTTTTCCACAACTGTGATGTCTGGTGTGTTGTGTTCCAGAACTTTGTCAGTCTGGATTCGGAAGTCCCACAGTATCTTTGCGTGCACATTTTCCAAGGTTTGCAGGTTTGTGATCCCACCAGTTCTTTGCTGTTGGGAGGTGGTACTTGAGGCATAAGTTCCAATGAATCATTTGGGCCACATAGTTGTGCCTCTGTTTGTAGTCTGTCTGTGCAATTTTCTTACAGCAGCTGAGGATATGATCAATGGTTTCGTCGGTTTCCTTGCACAGTCTGCATTTTGGGTCATCAGCTGATTTTTCGATCTTGGCCTTAATTGCATTTATTATTATTATTATTATTATTATTATTATTATTATTATTATTATTATTATTATTATTGGAAACACAAGAGGTTGAGTCCACAGCAGACACTCTGCTGGTTGTTGTATTGGATCACAAGTCGGACACTTCCCAAGTGTCTAAGACTGTGTGATATATCGGCCAATAATGCGTGCAGATCCCAGTAAGGTGTTCTTCTGCAGCTGTCAGTGCCAATTGTGTTTAAGTGCAGGCCAAAGTCGTCTTCTTCTTCTTCTTCTTCTTCTTCTTCTTCTTCTTCTTATTATTATTATTATTATTATTATTATTATTATTATTATTGCTTTGCCCAGAACTGGACACCATATTATTCCAGGCGAGGTCTAATAAAAGCGGAAGAGAGTGGGACTATGACATCTATTGATCTAGACAGCGGTCTCCAATGGATGCAGTCTAGAATCTCATTGGCTTTTTTCGCTGCCACATCACGATGTTGGCTCATGTTCCGCATGTGGTCCACTATGACTTCTAGAACTTTTCCCCATGGATTCACCTACCTCCAGAGAACACTGAATTAATATGTGTTTTTTGATGGTCTTTGGCAACCCCTCTGACCTAGGTTGAGAAACATTGCACGTGTTGTAGTTCAGCTTGAGCCTGAGTTTGGGCCCATTCAGCTAGTAATTGTCCCTGCACCTGCTTTGCCAGAGGATTCTGGGTTTGGGCCTGAGATGCAGCCAGAGTCTGTTCCAGTGGATTCTGGGACCAGAGACAGAATGGTTGCAAGTAGGCATTTGAACCACATTCACCAGGTGCCAGATGGACAATCTGGTTTGGAGGAGAATGATGTATTTGACAGAAGGGAGGTGATCACTCACAGAAGAAGGGAACGTGAATGTTTACGAAGAAGTAAACGACTGCTTTTGAAGCAACTAATGAGTAGTTTTCTCATGAAAGAAAGAGTTTTTCATGGAAGGAAAACCTTGGATTTTCTTTAAATGCCTGGTCCTTTCTCTACACGGCAGAGGTGCCAACTTTGCAATTCGAGAGAGAAAGATCTTTGCTCCGTGTTCTTATATGCTTTGCAGCCGTGGATTTTGATTCAAGTTCCTGCCTTGTTTTTGCCTTTGAATCCAGTTGAATGCTCCTGTGACTTTGCCATGTGGGTTTCGAATACCTTGGATTATATTGGAATTTGATCCTGCCTTCTAGCCTGGTTTCCTGTGGTTTCCAGATTATGTCATGCCTTGGAATTGAATCTTGTTTGGACTATTCTTGATACTTCTTGTGGGACTGAGTTCGAGTTCTTGTTTGGACTATGATACTTGAGTGACTTTCTTAGACTTTTGCTTAAAGACTTTCAAGTACACTGCTCTTATGGATTTAACCCATTTTATTGACTCTGTAACACTCCTAAGCTGCATGAACACTGGGAACCAACACAGAAGCCAATAACAATATAATATCTTTATTAAAGCAATTAAAGTTCCAAATGAAAATAAGCAGTAAGGTAGAAGTAGCAATTGACCTTCCAGGAAAGATCAATTTTAGTCCAATAATATAAAGTCTTATGTCCGGTATTAGAGTTCAAAAATCCAAAATCCGAAACACACTCAAACTCCGTCTGAGTTTTGAATGGAGAAAAGAGCAAGGAGCAAGAAGAGTCCTTTAGAAGAAATGTTCCAAACAGGGATTCAAGGCAAGGCAAACTGGAAGTTGAAACCTAGTCCCAACATGGCAAGAAGGTAAACCATCACCCGGTCTACTCCAGAGTAAGCGCACCGTCAGGCCACTTGGAAATCAGGAACCAGAGGCGACGATGCTTCTTAATCCAAAGTTAAGTTGACACCACACAGAAGATTCTCAGCGCACTACTTTTAATGAAGTTCATAGCTCCCCCAAAACAGGTTTTAAACTCCCCAAAACTTCCCAAGAGAACTGAGCCTCCAAAACATCATGCCAGGTCCCTGCCTCCCTAATTCTTCCCAAGAGAACTGGGTTCAGCCACAATCGCCTCACTCTGCTAATCTGGCACTTCTTCTTAAACTTTGCCTTTGGGAGCGGTCTGTTTTCAAGAAAGCCCTTCTATCAAACAGTAACCCTCCGGAGAGCCGGGAAGAGCCGGCACCTTCTCAAGGGCGTCCCTAATTGGCTCTGGCACGGAAATGTCAACAGGAGGCATCTGGATAGGAATTGAATCTTGCTCACTTGGGAAAAAACCCAAGTCCTCTTTAGTTTGGTCAGCAATGGCTGCGGGGTCAGGGGCCAAAGGTGCCTGAGACATCACAGACTCTGAACATTATTTGCTTGTGCTTACTTATAATCTTCAATAAGTAAGTAAGTAAGTAAGTAAAAGTTTATTTGTATACCGCCCTCTCTCCCAAAAGGGACTCAGGGCGGGTCCAATATAAAATCAGCATAAAACATTGTACAATAAAACACTGAAAACACTATAAAACGCTATAAGAATTAGAAACGAAAACAAAACATAACAATTGACTAAAACAATCACATAAGCAGAAGGAATATAATCACTCAAATAACATGAATCTGCAAAGAAAGAGGGGAAAAAAAGACCACTGGGATGGAGGAGAGGATGGCCTGGAGGGACCACAAGAACTAAAATGCAATGTGATATTCTAAGATGCTTTGGGGCAGAGGAATAAAGTGCAGTGTTTCAAGTCAAAGAGGTGGCCTGTGCAACTACTATAGCTATGGGCTCGGTTATCCAAAGGCGCAGCAGAAGAGCCAGGTTTTAAGCAGCTTTTTGAAGGAAGCCAGGGTGGGTGCTTGCCGGATCTCCTCCGGAAGGGAATTCCAGATCCGGGGAGCAACAATAGAAAAGGCCTGCTCCCTCGTCCCCGCCAACCGAGCCTGGGATGGTGGCGGGAGCGAAAGAAGTGCCCTACCGGATGAACGAAGAGGACGAGTGGGTTCATAGCATAATAAACAGCCTGTTTGCTTATATTCTGGGCTCCAGTGTGGTTTCAAGGTGCCTATGCAGCCTAGGGATGCAACAGTATTAGAGTGTATTGTACTGCCCTGTAGTACAACACAATCCAGTTTTGTTGAAGGGTTTTTGAGTGAGAACTGCCTCTCTTCTCTCCGGCCATCCTCTCTTGCCATTGTTGGAAAGGGCTAATGTATCCCGCATGGTTGCGTGTGCGAATAAGCGTGCCCGGCGTGCCCCGCTGTGTGGCAAATGCTGCCTGGCTAGTGCCGAGACGGCATCAAAACCAGGAGGGGGGCCTTGCTTAAGAGCCTCCTACTGCTTTTTTTCCCTCTCTCGCTCTGATTAGAAATTGTTTATTCAGATTTCTGTTAAGCAAATGGATTAATAAAATAACTCATTTATGCAGACAGGAGCCATTGCATCTCTCTCTCTTCCCCCCAAATTAAAAAAAAAAACACAACCTGCCACAAAGAAGAAGAAACTTCCCTAGCATTCCTTA
Source organism: Anolis carolinensis (assembly GCF_035594765.1). Classification (NCBI taxonomy): domain Eukaryota; kingdom Metazoa; phylum Chordata; class Lepidosauria; order Squamata; family Anolidae; genus Anolis; species Anolis carolinensis. Next base: position 3,978,413 of record NW_026943820.1, read on the forward strand.
AGTACTTTGATTCAGGTAATCATTTAATTGCAAATATAAAAGCAGCAGGGCCAACCCTTTGCATTTCTAACCAGTGCCAGGCGGTGATGATGGCGGGAGTGGGAATACGCCATTCTGGAAAGGCTTCTTTAAAATTTAAATTTTATGGGTCTTTTTTCCCCTCCCTCCGCTCTGCCGCCGCCGGTGATCTTGGAGAGCACAGCTGGCGCGTTTACAACCGTGTCCCACTAGAAAGATTAACATTAGAGGGGGGGAAAAAACAACTTTTGCTGCTTCGGTTGGCTTTTTTGTTCCTCGTGTTCCTCCTCCTTGGTGCTTTCCACAAAACGGTGCCAAAGTCGGACTCTCTTCTCTATAGAAGAAGGGCATGGTCTGGTCAGTGCCCAGTGTTTTCATGTTTACGGATATTGAGGCCTGAGGCAACTTGAAAAGACACAACAAACGATTGAGGCCACAATTTGAGGCCCCAAAGCAAAGCCTTCTCAGGATAGTAGAAAGTAGAGATGTGCACAAAAATGTTTCTGTTGTTTCTTTCGTGCTATCGTTTCATTTCGACCATTCGTCTGTATAAAACGAATGATGGCATTTTCGTAGGAAACGAGAGACGACACGAAAATGAAAGCTGCACTGTGATTGTGCTTGCTTTTGTTTCCATTCATTTCCGCCCCGTAACAATAAGCAAGTACTGACAGAGGGCTGCTTTCCCATTACAGCTCATGTGTACCAATGGGTGTTAATAATAATATTAATGTATATTTATTAATAACAATAGCTACTCTGGGAATCTAAGCTGGGTTTGGAGAGGAATGTCTCCGCATTATATCTGATGTGTGTCAATGGGTGTTAATAATAATATTAAGATAAACGATAGCTACTTTGGGAATCTAAGCTGAGTCTGGGAGAGGAATGCCTCCGCATTACATCTGATGTGTGCCAATGGGTGTTAATAATAATATTAAGATATATATATTAATAACGATAGCTTCTCTGGGAATCTAATCTGAGTCGGAGAGAGGAATGCCTCCGCATTACATCTGATGTGTGCCAATGGGTGTTAATAATAATATTAATATATATTTATTAATAACAATAGCTACTTTGGGAATGTAAGCCGAGTCTGGGAGAGGCAATGCCTCCGCATTACATCTGATGTGTGCCAATGGGTGTATATGTGTATGTGTAGATAGATAGATAGATAGATAGCTACTCTGGGAATCTGAGTGCCTTCCTGCCTGACAGAAGGGGGTTGGGTTGCTGTGAGTTTTCTGGGCTGTATGGCCATATTCCATAAGCATTTTTTCCGGAAGTTTTATTTATTTATTTATTTATTTACAGCATTTATATTCTGCCCTTCTCACCCCGAAGGGGACTCAGGGCGGATCACATTACACATATAGGCAAACATTCAATGCCTTTTAACATAGAACAAAGACAAGACAAACATAGGCTCCGAGCGGGCCTCGAACTCATGACCTCCTGGTCAGAGTGATTCATTGCAGTGATTCATTACAGTTGCTCTCCAGCCTGTGCCACAGCTTTCATCTGTGAATCATAGAATCATAGAATCATAGAATAGTAGAGTTGGAAGAGACCACATGGGCCATCCAGTCCAACCCCCTGCTAAGAAGCAGGAAATCGCATTCAAAGCACCCCCGACAGATGGCCATCCAGCCTCTGCTTAAAAGCCTCCAAAGAAGGAGCCTCCACCACGGCCCCGGGGAGAGTTCCACTGTCGAACAGCTCTCACAGTGAGGAAGTTCTTCCTGATGTTCAGGTGGAATCTCCTTTCCTGTAGTTTGAAGCCATTGTCCCGTGTCCTAGTCTGCAGGGCAGCAGAAAACAAGCTCCCTCCCTCCTCCCTATGAATTCCCCTCACGTATTTGTACATGGCTATCATGTCTCCTCTCTGCCTTCTCTTCTGCAGGCTAAACATGCCCAGCTCTTTAAGCCGCTCCTCATAGGGCTTGTTCTCCAGACCCTTAATCATTTTAGTCGCCCTCCTCTGGACGCTTTCCAGCTTGTCAACATCTCCCTTCAACTGTGGTGCCCAAAATTGGACACAGTGTGATTCCAGGTGTGGTCTGACCAAGGCAGAATAGAAAGAGGGGGAGCATAACTTCCCTGGATCTAGACGCTATTCCCCTATTGATGCAGGCATCAATGTGGCAGGCATACTCAGTGGTTGAGAGGTATGTATCCTCTGGGGATGCCTGCCATAGATGCAGGTGAAACATCAGGAGAAAATGCTTCTGGAACATAGCCATACAGCTCGGAAAACTCACAGCAACGCAGTGTTTTCAGCCATGAAAGCCTTCGACAACACATAGAAGGGGGTTGGACTGGATGGCCTTTGGGATCTCTTCCAACTCTAAAGTTCTAGGTCAAAAATATGATAGTCATTTTGTGGTATCCCTGAAATGTCATGTAGTCCAAATGTCATTTAGCTCTTGCCACACGGAGGCCTAAGGCCCGACTTATCCTCGAAATGACCCTTTTAATGCTCCGTCTTCTACAGGAATGGAGAAATGGTGGGCCCACCTTGCCTGCCTGCTAATAGAGAGGTAAAAAGGGGGAAGCATTGCAAATATGCATTTTATAATCGCACGGATTTCTCCCTTCAGAGGGTTTATTACAAGCTTTTTATTTCCATGCGTGGCAAATGTAATCTTATCTGGCTCGCCGGCTGGCCCTGCGCTTGGATCCGGCAAGCTATCAAACGCCAGCCTTCCAGGGCAACGCCACTGCGCCTGCATGTTAAAGTTGCTCGAACGCATTAAAAGCAGCTGAAACGTGCATTAAAATATGGCACCGGGAGAATAGGGTATCTCTGCAATTAGCCATCTGATGCTTTCAGCAGCTGCTTGGAAGTTGGATCCGGCGCGGCAACAGAAAGGGAAGACCTTGGAGATTTTCGCAAGAAGAAAAGAGAGGTTGCTATGCTCTTGCTGGAAACAACTTCCATTTATATTATGAGGTGGTGTGTTAACATCGATGCTGTCTTTATTAGAGTGCAATAGGTGGACAGGTGTCACCCAGATGCTTCTCTTATCCTGCATTTCAACACAGTTCGATCCCAGCTGATAAGACGCCGGAGTCGTCCGCTCGCTCTCTCTCCGGGCACCGAACCAGCACCTTGGTGAGCTCACCGAGCAAAATCCTATTAAGATAACGTCACCGGCTTTGTGTTTTTACTGTTTGCAAGCTGGCAGCGGAGTCGAGAAATGGCACAACGGGGAGGCGCCTGATAAGGAAGACGGTTGAGCCTCTGCCAGGATCCCAAGGAATTTGGAGCCCGCCCAATTTGGAGCGTGCGAGTCACATTCCCTTTGCTCTCTCACGGCGTGCATCGGAGAACTCTCATCCACCTGGGTGGGAATTAACACCACCGTCCGCCCCACCGTTATCCCAAGAGAGGCAATATTTTGCATTATTTCATAGAAAACTAGAGTCGGAAGAGGCCCCCAGAGTCCATCCAGTCCAACCCCATTCTTCCAGAAAGGAAGACACAATCGCATTGTCTTTTTAAGCTGCTGCATCACAGTGTTGGCTCATGCTTAGCTTACGTAAGGGATCCCCAGCGTCCATCCAATCCAACCCCATTCTTCCAGGAACGAAGACACAATCACATTGTCTTTTTAAGCTGCTGCATCACAGTGTTGGCTCATGTTTAGCTTGTGGAAGGGACCCCCAGAGTCCATCCAGTCCAACCCCATTCTTCCAGGAAGGAAGACTCAATTGCATTGTCTTTTTAAGCTGCTGCATCACAGTGTTGGCTCATGTTTAGCATGTGGAAGGGACCCCCAGAGTCCATCCAATCCAACCCCATTCTTCCAGGAAGGAAGACACAATCGCATTGTCTTTTTAAGCTGCTGCATCACAGTGTTGGCTCATGTTTAGCTTACGTAAGGGATCCCCAGAGTCCATCCAATCCAACCCCATTCTTCCAGGAAGGAAGACTCAATCGCATTGTCTTTTTAAGCTGCTGCATCACAGTGTTGGCTCATGTTTAGCCTACGTAAGGGATCCCCAGAGTCCATCCAGTCCAACCACATTCTGCCAGGAAGGAAGACACAATTGCATTGAGTTGTGCTGGCGGATTACATGATGGCTCTTCTTTTTCCTCCCAGGTGACTCCCGGTTTGGAGGACAAGGAAGGGGAGCTCTTTGTGAAGGGGCCGACAGTGTTTCGGGAATACTGGAACAAACCCACGGAGACCAAGGATGCTTTTACTCCCGACGGCTGGTTCAAAACAGGTATCTGCTCCAGGTTGATAGCGGAA